>NC_044979.1:31211456-31511456 GCF_008728515.1 Papio anubis
CAAGACTAAAAATAAACATGAAAATTCAACAATTGGCAAGTGAGAAATCATAAGTAACTTTAAAGGGGACTAGGAACACCTAATATTAACTTTTTAAAAAAAATCTACAGAATTAAAGGCTTTGGAATGCAAGAGAGGAACCTACAGAACCTCAGAATATAGAATATAATCTACATTCAGTAGTTCCAAGAGAAGAGAAGTATAGCATCTAGCTTTCTAACAAGCTCTCAAGGCACATCATATCTCTTCTCTGGATTTGTATTCTGTAAAGTACATGAATGCAGCTTTTTTCCCCTAGGCCTTGTATCATACTGAAGAGAATTTCCTCTGAGATTCTCTGTAAATACACAGGTTCAGCTTTTGATACATCTCTGTGTATTTCTTAAAATCCCAGCAGAAAGCTATAAACTCAGGGGCTCAAGAACTCCGTGAGGACGACGATGATGATGAAAGACAGAAGTTGCAGTGTGACTGAATAGCATCCCGATCGCCTCCTATGTGAACTGTTGAAAATGTTGTTGATGATCCCCTGGGTTTGATGTGGCTTTTCACAACCATCCATAATTGGGTTTGGGGGTGTTTTTTCTTTTATGACACAAACAGATCTTTGGAAGAAATAAGAGATCCTTGGATAAGAAATAGTAGAAATCTGAGGAAGATCCATGGAAGAGATAAGTTGCTTTTTGCTAATGGGAGATTTGCTGGAGGTGATCAGTCTGTATGGTCAAGAACCATAAGAACCCTCAGGTGGTTGAGTTTACTGAAGTGTGTGATATGATTTTCTCTATGGAGGTCAAGACTGGAGAAGGATCTGGAATAGCATAACCTGTGAGGACTAAAAACATACCCTCTAGGCCAGGCGGAGAGACTTTCAGAGTATAGAGTCTCCAATACTGGCCTAAGGAGGCCTGACTTCCCACAGAGTCCTTGTATACCAAGGAGCCAGGTAGCCACACACTTAGCGATGCCAGCATATGTTGTTCCCCAAGGAAGGAAAAGTGCTTCATTTCTGCTAAAACCCGATGTGTATAGCTAAAACCTGTTGTTCTGCTAAAACCCGATGTATATAGCTAAAACCTGATGTTCTGCTAAAACCCGATGTATATAGCTAAAACCTGATGTTCTGCTAAAACCTGATGGGTACAAACTGCAAAAAACAAAAAAACAACTACCTTCTTAAGACAGCATTTCATAGACTCACCATGATGGCAATCTTGTTTTTGAGGCAGGGTTTACCTACTTCAGATATAGGTATGTGCTATGTGCTAACATCTGGAGGGTTTCTTTAATTCTGGGCTTTGTGAAGCCAGCCAAAATTGGGCTGAGGCCAGTGACCCACCGTGGCAGGCCAGAACTCTACTCTCCTTGAACAGAAGGAGGCAGTAGAGCATAGAGGTTAAGGACAGGCCCCTGGAATGTGGGATTCATTTTGAATCCCATGCCATCACTTTAAGTGGTGTGTTTGGGATATGACTTTTACAGTCTTTCTGTTTTTTTCACTTGTCCCATCTGTAAAATGGGAATAATAATACTTATGGTCTATTATAGTCGTTGTCGATGAGGTAGGTAGAGTGCTTCGTGTAGCACTGGGCACCACCAACGAGTGCAAAAGAGAGCCAGCGGGGCTCTGATTTACATTAGATCTCTAGACTTCATTCTACGTATCTGCTATTTTGTGTCCTCTGACATACATTTCTTCATCCCCCTACGCTGACCCCGTAACCACTGTTTTGTTCTCTATCTCTGATTTTTTTAGATTCCACGTGTAAGTGAGGTCATGAGATTTTTTTTTCCCTCCTGTGTCTACCTTATGTCACTTAGTCCTCTAGTCTCATCCATGTCGTGGCAAGTAGAATCTTGTTCTTTTTACTGAACAATATTCCATTGTATATTTGTACCATGTTTTCTTAAGCCATTTGTCCATTAGCTGACACTTAGATTGTTTCCTTGTGTTGGCTATTGGGAATAATGCTACAATAAACATGGGAGTGCAGATGTCTTTACAAAGTGGTGATTTTATTTCCTTTGGGCATACGCTTAGAAGAGGGATCGTTAAGTCATATAGTAGCTCTATTTTTAATTTCTTTAGAAACCTCAATATTCTTTTCCGTAATGGCTATACCAGTCTGCATTCCCATCAATAGTGTATGAGTTCTCTTTTTCCACACCTTTGCCAACATTGGTTGTCTTCTGACTTTTTGATAATAACCATTCTAATGAACGTGAAGTGGTATATCATGGTGGTTTTGATTTTCATTTCTCTGATGACTAATGGTATTAAGTACCTTTTCATCTACCTATTGGCCATTTTTATGTCTTCTTTGGAGAATGTCTATTCAGGTCTTTTTAAAATTGAGTTATTTGTTTTCTACTATTAATATATGAATTCTTTATACATGTTAGATACTAACTCCTTATCAGATATATAGTTTGCAAATATTTTTTCCCAATCTATAGGCTGTCATTTCATTTTGTTGATTGTTTTCTTTGCTATGCAGAAGCTTTTTAGTTCAGTGTAGTCTCATTGATTTATTTTTGTTTTTGTGGCCTGAACTTTTCATGTGATATCCAAAAAGTCATCAAGGCCAATGTCCAGGAGCCGTTCCTCTTTCTCTTCTAGAAGTTTTATAGTTTCTGGTCTTATCTTTAGGCCTTTTATTTATTTTGAGTTGATTTTTGTGTGTGGTATAAGATAAAGGTCTAATTTCATTCTTTTACATGTGGAAATCCAGTTTTCCCTGCACCATTTATTGAAGACTCACCTTTCTCCATTGTTTTCCCTTGGTGCCCTTGACAAAAATTACTATGCTGTGTTTGCATTGTCATTTGTCCTAAGTTATTTTTAAATTTTCCTTTTGCTTTCTTCTTTGACCAGTTGGTTGTTTAGGAGCATGTTGTTTAATTTCCACATATTTGTAAATTTTCCAAGATTCTTCCTGTTACTGATTTCTAGGTTCATACCATTGTGGCCTGAAACAATATGAGTGAGTATTCTTAAATTTGTTAAGATTGTTTTGTGGCCTAACATATGGTTTATCCTGGAGAATGTTCCATGTGTGTTGGAGAAAAATGTGGATGTATTATGCTGCTGTTGGATAGAAATTTCTGTCTATGTCTCCTAGGCCCATTTGGTCAAAAGTGCTATTCAAGTCCAGTATTTCCTTATTAATTTTTTGCTTGGTTGATCTATCTATTGTTGAAAGCGGGGTGTTGAAGTCCCCTACTATCATTGTATTGCTATCTGTTTCCCCAGGTCCATTATTTGCTTTATGTATTTAGGTGCTCTGGTGTGGGGTGCATATATATTTACAATAGCCATGTCCTCTTGATGAATTGATCCCTTAAACTTATTTAGTGGAAAAGTTGCTTTCTAATTGGTGGATTGGATTGAGCAGAAGTAGAGATACCTGAACTGACTCTGTTGCACCCATTTAAGAGAGATTCTTTGTAGAATATTTCATGCCTAGTACGGGAAAGGTCAAGGCTTCTCAAACTTTATTGTGCCTACAAATCACTGGGGGCATCTTGTTAAAATACAGAATCTGATTCAGTGGGTCTAGGGTGGGGCCTGAGATTGTATCTTCAACAAGTTTCCAGATGATGCTGGGTCATGGGCAAAGGGGTGGGCCACATTAATGTGTTGAAGAGTTGAGTTCCAAGATGGGCAACAGTAGATACATTATCTCTTCAAACAACAAAGCTTACTGTGTTCTTCTATACTAATTTTTATTTAACTCCTTTTAAAGCTACATTTGAGGCACCAATAATTTTACAAAGCTCTAATATTCTTTCTCTGGGTAAACAACAGAAAAATATATGATAAAGTCTTGACATATAAGTGTAAAATGATTCAGGCATTATAGACAAAAGGAGAAAACAGCAAAATTGGGTTGCATTAGTTAATTCTGAAGAGCTTCTAAAAGGAGGTGTTTTGAACCCAGCTAGAAAGATATGGCAAAAGTGGATTAGAGGATATTAGAAATATACTATGTTAGTATACTCATAAAGGGCAGAAGGTGGAATTAATCTTTAGGGACAGTTGAAGCAAGGTAAGTGGGGGGATAGGAGGGAACTTGTCCAAAGCAGAGACCAAGAGAAAAATGCAGCTTAGTAGTAGTTAGCAGAGAAGTAGCCAGCCAAGCTTGCATAGAGCATTACAAAAGGGTTTAACAATATGTATTAAGAAACAAGGTCCTTTAAGGTAAACTTGAGCTTCCCATTCTCTATCAGTGGGGCCTGTTAGAAAACTCTCATTCACAGCTATAGGAAGGTAGCATTTTTACTTTCTGTACTTTGGCTGGAACATGTTTACTTTCAGCTTTGCTTGGTTTGGTGGTGGGATTCAGACTTCTTGGAAAACATTGATTAGCTCTCTGAGGCTTTCTGTGACTGCCCAACTTTCATTCATTGGACCATTCATTTGTAAATTCAATATTGTTGAATTGAATGCCTCTATGTCTACTGAACCTCATACTAAAGGTACAATAATTGCATATTTGCAGTTAAATAGCAACAGCAATAATAGCACACACAAAAATACCATCTAACTCAGGGAGAGATGCTTTCCTAATGCCTACCAAAGAGCTTCCTACACTGCGAATAGACAATGGTTTTAGGTGATTAGTTTCTGTTCCCCTTTTATTTCTTTGAGCAAACTCCTTTTTAAGTTGGAGACCCTTTCTTTGAATTGAAGAGCTGGCAGAGGCCATCTTTTAGGTCATGGAAGATCCTCTCAAGAGGTATGGGACTGTAGAGGTGAGGTGGTGTACAGAGTTACTGTAAGATGAATGACTGCCAAGTTTTAACGAGATTTTTGAGTAAGTGGAGGTGAACAGAGGGATGTTTGTGAAGGGGAGAGGATTAGTAGCCTTAACTGTGTCCTACTAGAACTGATACTTATCTTTGGTGAAATATCTGGATAACTGAACTAAAATATTCAGTTTTGATCTTGCAGGTTAAAACAGGAATTTCAAGAAGACTATATGTCCTGGTTCTCATATTCTTCAGAACTGTCAGTTGGGAAAAAACACTTACATGTGCAAAAGTTGGAATTTGTTGTCCCTGGGTTTCCCTTGTTTCCCTGTTCCTCTGTCTCCTGGAGCCGTGAGACCCCCGCACTGTTTTTTTCTAAGGCTCACTTTTGCTGTGGAGAGCAGTTGTGAGTCTCTTCAAGCCATAGCTCTGGGAACCACAGTTTTCAGGAATTGCCATGCAAGGGACCATGGAATGCCACAAGCATCTCCTACACTCTCTTCAGCAACAGAGCGCCCCCCACCCCTAATGTGGGTTGTATTTCCTTAGGGTCTGCATGCCTTTTCTGAATCATTCTGAAGGGGAAAATATAACAGGCTGGCTACTCTATGAAACCTATCTATTACAGTTAAAAACCAATTAAAGCAGAGTAGATTAAACAATAGATCAATAACTTTTTAAACTTCAAATCTGACTTACAAAATACAGAGTATTTGTCTCCTGGACATACTGTGTCAATATTGGCTGCAGCTCATCTTAGTACCCTCTCAGGGCCCCAGAGAGGCCCAGAGCATCCTCTACCACCAGATTGCTCCAATTTTGCCATAGCCCACTTTGCACCAGAGACCAAAAAAAAAAAAAAAATGTTTCTCAAAGTGAAGTTATCTTACAGATACTGCTTTTGTAAAAGTAGGGTTGCCAGATAAAGTGACGCCAATTAAACTTGAATTTCAGATAAACAATGAATAATCTTTTAGTGTAAGTATGTTGCATGCAATATAGAAAACAAAAACACAAACTTATTTATGTTTTTGCTCTGTTTATTTTGCTGAATCCAGTAATCCTCAGAGCAGGATTTGTTCTATTTTCTTGATAATTCACTGACTAAATATCCTAGGCATCATTTTCAATACTATTATGCCACTCTGCTTCAAAGTGTTGAATGGCCCATATTTATTTTCAAAAATAAAGTGAATTGTATCTGATTTTGCCTTGAGAAATTAATAATGCTGTTTGACACAATTAGCTACCCCTAGTGTATTACAAAATCAGAGATGGGTATTACAGATGTTCAGTAATATGAAAACTTGATATTATGGAATTGGGTTGCTAAGCTTGACAAAATTGTTAATTTGGATTTAACAGCCAAGCATGAATCTTTAACTGTAGAAGGACTTTAAATACTTTAGTATACTGTGCTTTTTCACAAGACATATATAAGTGCCTTGAATCACTTAATTATTACACAATTATGCTATCACTTGCATCCTATATAAAGAGAATACAGTTCATAACACTGAGAAACTTGAAAAACTTATTTGCGAATATGACATTATGACTGTGTAAGTGCATAAAAGGGAAATGTTTCTGATCATGATTAGTTTGGGGTTACCATGTTTGCAAGGAGAGATATTTAACTAGAATCAGATTTAACAATTTTCATCAGGCTGTTTACAGTTGAGAAAATTAATTAAAATGTCATCTGTTTAATTACTATTTGTTATCCTTAATTAAAATGTTAATTGAGTACATTTGTGTGTGCAACATACTTAATATGTTGACTTTTTGACAAAAGCCATGACAATGTTTTCTACCTTTTACATTTAAATGTTTAATTGTCGACTTCATGTAAAGATGTATATATTAAAGAAACATAAGAGCATAGTTTGAAAGATCATTTTTTTCCTGCTATAACTGAAAGATCATTTTTTTCCTGTATAACTATAAAAGATCTATAGGAAATTAGCACTTTAATCAGCAGAAAGGAAATCTACCAGAAGTGTGCATTTTAGTCTTGTATTTGCATATGAAAAAGAGGGACAGAAATTAATCAGCTGTAAAATGTCCATCCAGAATGACATTTCTAAGTAAAGAAATTGATTATGGGGAGATGCACTTTAAACATATTCTTGCCTCACTGACAGTGAGAATAGACTAAATGATAATGAAAACCTTTACATTCTTTTATATTGATGTATACTTGACCTTTTCATTTGAGCAACATTTGAAATAGTTGTTTAAAACAACATATAGAACGATGCTGAAAAATTGGTTTGGATTTTCTTTTAACAATGGTCATGATTTTTCTTTTTCACACAAACCTGTGATACTGACCTCTTTTTAGTAAATAAACGTATCCTGATTGTGTTTTGAAAAGCAAAGATAGCTCATAGATCAGCATAAAAGCAAAATGGTTCCTTTTCAAATAATTTTTGAAGGGTAGTGCTTTCCCAAAACAGCACTGGTTAGCAATAGCATCCGCTGTGCCCTACCAGCCACGCAAGTCATTGGGGATTGAAAAGACACATGGTGGAATAGACATAGCTCTTCGCTCCTACTGAGCTTTGAGTTTAAAGAACTTACTCTTTTCTTTTTCTTCTTGATAAGCCTTATGACTTTGATGTCTAGTGGAATGAGATGAGCCAGTGCTGCTTAAGAAGTAATAATGAGAATAACAAATATGTAGTTTTATTTAGTGCCCACACTGCTCCAAGTACATGTCTTTTAATCCTCAAAACAATCCTGTATGTGCTATCATTATTCCCATTTTGCAGATGAGGACATGAGGCACAGCCTTCTCAAGGCCACACAGCAAATACGCAGTGAGGCTGGGAGTTGAGACCAGATATTCTAGACATAATCTATCCTCTTATTCTCCTACTATACTTATGGGTATTGAAAGGGTTTTGTGCAAGAGATATCAAAATATTTGTAGCAGCCACACATTTATACCTGTTGTGGTAAAAGAAGGAAAAGTGCTTGTGTTAACTCTTCAGTTCTAAACTTAGTGGTTTGTTTATTTATAGTTTTTTAATGACCACTAAATATTAAAGAATGATTAAAAGCAAACAAGGGGAAGCATAGGCCTGTAAAATAAGTTTTCTGAGAATAATTTATAATTTTTTTCCATACATAATAAGCCTTTGCCCTTAATGGGGATACCATCAGTAATTTTGTGGAGCTGCATGGCCTTTGTCAAAATTTTAGCTCTGCCACTTAGCCAAGTGATCATGGGCACATTTTTTAACCTCTGTAAGCTTTAGTATCTTCTTTTACAAAATGCAGATAATGATTTCTCCCTCACAGGGTCATCGTGAAGATTAAAGGTAAAGTGCATAGTGTGCAATGATGGGCTTATGCTTATACTAGACACCCACTACATGTGAGCTAAAGCTGTTAAAAATTAAATAAGCAAATTATGATGTTGAGAGGTATCACACTGGATATTAGTTAATACCTCTTAGGATATCTCTGAAGAGATTTAGTCACAATGGGGCAGTGGTAGATGTGTGGTTTAACTGGCTTAAGACAATAGGCTATCACAATTTCAATGGTTTGCCCATTATTAGAAGTGACTATTAAGGATGAAAATGAAACCTCTCCATCTGTCACACTACTAGGACCAGTAGGAAATACCCACACTACTACTACACTTGCCTGCATGTACTTGGAGCAGTGTGGGCACTAAATAAAAGTACATATTTGTTACTCTCGTTATTACTTCTTAAGCAGCACTGGCTCATCTCATTCCACTAGACATTAAAGTCATAAAGCTTATCAAGAAGAAAAAGAAAAGAGTAAGTTCTTTAAACTTGAAGCTCAGTAGGGGCAAGTGTGGATATTCCTACTACAGTAGGAAATATACACTACTAGGAAATATCCACCAAGAGCTCGTTCGTTTTGCTGTTTTCCTTCCCTTCCAACAGACTTACCTATTAGAACTGTAGGAAAAAGGCAAAATTAAAGGGGAAGATGCAAAACAGAGCAAAGAGGGCTTGGCTTCAGGAAGCCATGCTTAACCTTAAAGGCCAGCTTGAAAGGGGAAAAGGGGAATGACTTGGACTGTCCCTTTCACTTCACCCCTCTGGGGTTTTCCACTGTGGAAGGATGATTATTGGTTGGTTCTCTCCTCAGAGTGGTGGAAAGATGTATGGGCATCTCCTTACTCTCTCTTTTTTTTTTGAGACGGAGTCTCGCTCTGTCCCCCAGGCTGGAGTGCAGTGACGCGATCTCGGCTCACTGCAAGCTCCGCCTCCCGAGTTCACGTCATTCTCCTGCCTCAGCCTCCTGAATAGCTGGTACTATAGCGCCCACCACCGCACCCGGCTAATTTTTTGTGTTTTTGGTAGAGACGGGGTTTCACCGTGGTCTCGATCTCCTGACCTTGTGATCCGCCCTCCTCGGCCTCCCAAAGTGCTGGGATTACAGGCGTGAGCCACCGCGCCCGGCCTCCTTACTCTCAACAGTGGCTTTCAAACGGTTATTTTTTTTTTTTTTTAAATCATGACTACACTAATAAATATGTTTTACTTTGCTGTCTATTCTACTAAACATAAGTGCAGGAATTTTTATCTGTTGTCACTAATGTATTCAAGTGTCTAGAGAAGTACTTGGCACATGGTAAATGCTCAATAAATAGTTGTTGAATCAATCTGTCTGTCTATCTGTCCATCCATCCATCCATCCATCCATCCATCCATCCATCCATCCATGCATCTATGAAGTCTATCAATCATCTATCATATATCTATACATTTATCTGGAAAAATATTTCATCAAACATTCTTATACTTACTATTTGCTTACAGTGCATTCTCAAATACTCATAAGAAGAAAAAAATAATTTGAGTACATTTATTGATTGAGAGAACCTTAATAGGTCATTCTTTGCAATACTCAGGGTTATGATCTGCAATTTGAAAAGTACTACTTATCATTGGGAGCTGTTGGCTTTGTGTGTAAATTGGCTTGTGTCGTTGGGACTTCTCTTTCTTGCTGTCACAGTGCCTCATTTAGCTTGTGTATTTCCCCAGTCCATGTGCTAGCTTGTGCACTCACATTACCCTAACAAGCTGCATGCCAGTAAAAAAAGTCAGCTAGTGTAAGCTGGATATGGTGGCTTATGCTTGTAATCCCAGGACTTTTGGAGGCTGAGGTGAGAGGATCATTTGAAGCCAGGAGTTTGAGACCAGACTGGATGACAAAGTGAGACCCTGTCTCTACAAAATGAAAAAAAAAAAAAAAAAAAAAAATTAGCTGCGCATGGTGGTACATACCTGTAACTTGGGAGGCTGAGGCAGGAGGATTGCTTGAGCCCAGGATGTCCAGGCTGTAGTGAGGTATGATCACACCACTGTACTCAAGGCTGAGTGATAGACCAAGGCCTGGTCTCTTAAAAAACAAACAAACAAAACCAGACAAGTCAACTAATATTAGGAGTTCTTGGCCAGCTTCTGGGAAGTTCTGAAAGCATTTGCTGCACTCCAGTGGGTCCTATTTTTGTGAAGCCCCAGGCTAATGATTAATTGTTGGATAGTGCCATAGTCTAGTCTTGGTCTATGCCTGAGCTGGTTTGGATGTAGCTCTCCATAAAGGCAGAGGATTGCAAATAGTAACCTGTTTTAAAGTTCTCTCCACAATGAGCATACTTTTCCTCCATACAGATCCTGAAATAAAATTATTAATGGATTTTAACACTTTTAAAGTCTTTCTTTTTTTTTCTTTTTGAGGTATCTGTACTTAAATTTTATACTCACTGTAGCTATGAAGAAGGAAGAAGATGAGGTAGAGAAATTGATGGAATTAAGTGTTTTGATAGGTGTGAGAACTGTGAAAGTCTTTCATTTCCTGAGAAAATATGTGAGAGTAAAAAGGATAATGTATTCAAATGTTACGTTCATTGTGAAGTAGGACTGGGGATCCTGTTTCTGTTCGTTTTCTAATCTTCACCAATTTTTTGGATTATCTGACTAGAAAAAGCAATATTCTGGCTTAAGTCTTGAGTAAAATTAGGGTAAACTATCTAGAAGAATTAATTGAATATGAATTCTAGCATCTACTCAGGTCTGAGTGCCATAGCTTCGCCAGGGTATCTAGAATGTCATGAGCCAAGATCTGGACCTGGAAACTCCTCAGTTGTGTGGGTGGGGGATGGGCACTGGGGAGGGCGTAGGTTTACAGAAAGAGATTGGCAGGCTAAGGATGAGAGCCGCAGGGTTGGTGAGAAGGCAGCTGGTTGTGGCCTAATATAGCCATTGGCACCATATAGGTGCAGCAAGGTCTAATGAGTAAGGGTTGACAGATTGTGGAAGCTCAGTGATGGTCACCTCCAAAGCAGGTAATATTTGGAATTCCAAGGAGCAGACGAAATAACATTGAGTTAACATTGCTGTCCGCACGCGGACAGTCCCAAATTCTGAGTTGAGACTGGTAAGAATAATTCAGGGTCCTAATCCCAGAGGATCATACATCATGAGACCAATGATGAAAGTGTAGACAAAAAAAAAAAAAACAAAAACACAACTTACATTATCAACATGGAGTGATAAATGGAGACTTTGTCTCTAGCTCAAGGCACATGCCTGGCTTTCAAAAGTGAATCACAAGGCTGGGTTTAATGACAAACAGCAGGAGTAACTTGACACTGACTACCAGAACATGAGGATCGTGTTCCTCCTTGCCAAATCAAGATCAGTCCTTGAGAGACAAAATCGGAGGTGACCCTAAAGCTGGGTGGTGTTCAAGGGCTCCAGGTGTTCAGAAAAGGAAATGGAGAGATGGAAATCAGTCAGGGCCCTGGCAGTGGGCCCCTCATACTCCACCCAAGGGCATTTTAAGTGCAGGTAACAGCACCAGAATAAGAAGGGCAGAGAACTTGAAGTTAACACAGAGTAAGTCAGAATCACTGAGGCTCATAGTAACCTGGGGTGTGAGATATCTTTTAAATAGTTACATTGTAGTGTAGAAATATTATATTTGCCTTTCAAGACCATTGATAGGGGACAATTGAGAAAATAGAACAGTGTTTCTCAACTGGGAGAGATTTGCTGTTCAGGGCATTTAGCAATGTTTGGAGATATTTTCTGGTTGTCACAACTGTGGGGTTGGGGACAGGGTTTGCTACTGTCTAATGAATAGAGGCCAGGGATGCCACTAAACCTCTTACAATGCACAGGATGGCCCTTCACATCAAAGAATTAACCAGTCTAAGATGTCAATAGTGCTGAGATTGAGAAAAGCTGAAATAGAGTAAGATTACTACTGCATAGTCTTGATTGAATATTGAATTTATATGAGCAATGCAATATATTTCTGGGTGCACATAAATTGGTTTTGACTTTGTTGTTGGCAAAACATGACTCGACTAGAGAGTAAATAGCCTAGGCATATGTTGCCCTGGAGATGCAGAGCAACCCAGTCAGCAAGCAGAGTGGAGTTGCCCTGGAAAACATTGATCTATGGGCTGTGAGGGAACCTGTGCTTCTAGCATGAGTGGCACATTGTCCCCAGTTGTGACCTGGCTTCCATGGGATTCTGTGTAAGGTTTATTATATTTACTAGGGATCACTTGGCCTTTCCAGCTACTCTGACTTTTTCACTCTATATAACTTCGGATAGAAAGAGCTTAAAGTTAAGGACTCGTGTATTTCTTTTTTTTTCCATGAATTTCTGCCTACTGCCTGGTCTTGGTCTACTCTGACACAGGCTTTCTATGAGCTACAGAGATCTAGTGCAGACAAAAGAAAGCAATCGTAATGATGTCCTTGCAATGGAAGGTGCTGATGAGAGGTTGATGATTATCTTGAGGAGGTTTGATGACTAAAAAAGCAACTGATTCCAAAGCTGAAACTTAAAGTCTTTGCTCTGGGGTAAGTGAATATTGCTTGAAGAATATATGCCAGGATTATTTTTCAAACAATAGGTCTGCTTACTTGATTACCAGGCAGTTTGCTCATTGCTCTTTTCTTTCTGAGATTTTTTGCTTTCATGGCTCCATTTTTCAAGATGGTACCACACTAACGTGACTACTGTGAGTTACTGTGACTGTCATAGTTTGCCTCAAGGTTAGATGTACTCAGGTTACATTTTGTTATCTCTTTTCTGTGGTAGGAAGAACTTGAGGTCCTCAATAGGTGTGTGAGGTGTTCCAGATACTGTCAAACTTCATGTACAAATGCAGTGTCCTGGTTCATGGGAGAAGTTTCTGGATAGCTTACAATCATGAAACTGTGAGAACACATTGTTCTTTCCACTGTCCACCCTATTTAAGCTGATGAGCTGCAAGTCAGCATGACAAAGTGGTTAGAATTTGTGGCCTCAGAGGTCAGACTTAAGTTGGAGTTCTACCTCTGTCAGTTTTTATTACAGAAGACCTTGATGTGTTGCATATATGTGTCTGCTTACATTTCCTTATCTGTGAAATGAGGAATATGTTGAGAGAATTAAGTAATATATATGGCTCATTTGACAGAGTGCCAGTGTTAGTAAGGACAGAATAAATGTTTTCATTATTATCACTGCTGTTGTTAATTGCATTGGACTCTGTTTTCTTTGTTCTGATTTTCTTTTTGTTTAAGATAGAGAGGGTGAGCTGAAAGTTGGGTTTCAGGTAGGTTGCAATTTTGGGTGCTCTTCAGTGCTTTTCCTCACTAAAGAGAGTTGTTTTGTCTCTTTCCTTTAGGTTTTTCCTTTTTCCAAGGTTGCCGCAATAAGTGTGTATGTGTGTGTTACAAATACAATTTTTAAAATTTCTAATGACGCAGGTCAAATTCCAAGAGACAAACGCTTTATTAACCCAAATACTACTTATAATGAAATGGAAATGCTGTGATCCCATTAAACTCCAAGTCATTCATATCCTGACCCTGGGATCAGTCAGATGACAGGAACCTTCAGCTTGTTTGTACAAATGAGAAGCCATGAAGAAAATCTGCCTGCCTGGGCTGCATATTCTCCAAGTGAAGGGCTAGAGTGGTATTTCTTGTATGATGATCATTTGGAGTGCTTGTGAAAATACAGGTTTCTGGACTCTGTGTGGGGAATGGAAAGGTTCTGCAGATTGCTAACTGATTTGATTATCTAAGAGATGATGTGTGTAGGGAATATTCAAGCCTCTGGGTATACAGGCCCAATTATATAAAATTAATAAAAAATAATATTTCAAAAGAAGAATGCAATGGGTGGGGAGGAGGATTCGATCATACGATTTTCTTGTTTGGAAGAGGTAGATTGAAGACAGGGCTTTGCAGCTGTGCACTGAACCTTTGAGGGCTGTGGAACCTCTCTGGTGCTATGTGTTTTCAACATTCTTTGCGAAGCGGGAATTGGAGGTGCTGCTTGTATACTTTTGATTGGGATTGGAGAACCAGCTTAGAGGAGAGAGCGAGCGAGAAAGTAAATATCTGATTTGTGGCAAACAGGCTGCTGTAATCTTGGCAAGTTGTTAAAAAATTAGGATCTCATTTTTAAAAGGAATGAGCTCAAGCAATTAGTACAAACTCTAAATTGAAACTTTCCTATGGGTTTAGAGTCAGGTAAAAAAAAATTAATTTATTTTTTACAAAGGACTGTAAATGAAGATTGCCTCTAGGCAAAACTCAGTTATTTAACTTTTTACCCAGAAATTTTATTGCATTTTGAATCAAAAAAGAAATTCACCTGGTATTCAAAATCATAGTTCTGTTTTTATTTTTTATTTTTTTTTTATAACAAAGCAAATTAAATTTTGGAAAGGGACCCAGACAAACTCAAAGATGGTAAAACAATGGAAGAATTTTAAATTTTAACTTTAAGTAGAAAAACAGCAGCTCATTGTCATAGCTAAGTAACCTACCTAAGTTTTAAAAAGGAGAAAATTTTATAGGTTAAGAATGAACACTCTTCATTTTATGTTTGATTTACTTGATAAAATCTATTCACATATAGGAAGAGCCAACTGCTATTACCAAATATAAGTAGCAGCTTATTAGTTTCTGTTATATGCTATGTGTTGTGTTAGATCTTGGGATTACAGAGTTGGATATGACATAGTTCCTGTCTGTAATGGCCCATAATGTAGTGAGGTGGTGAGAACATGAGCAGATAGTGCCTATGCAACTTAGAGGTATCCACATTACTAGGCATTTATAGCTCCAGTTTGCAAAGTGCCTACTCTGTGGCATTGTGCTAATGACCTGACTATATGGAATGTGTGTATGTGTGTGCGTGTGTGTGTGTGTATGTTTATGCATGTGTATGTGTGTAAACTCCAACTCCTAGAACAGTCCTGCTTTTATCTTCATTTTACAGATGAGATAATCAAGGCTTACATAGATTAAGTCATCCAAGATCACATAGCTAGTTTTTAACGGAATTCAGACTTGACCTTGAAGGTCTGAATGACCTTAAAACCTATGCTCTTTGCAGGATAGTGTGACTTTTACTGTTTGATCTAATTCTTGCATACATTCTATCAAGCTAATATGCAATTATTCATTTTTTTCAGAAATATATGTAAATATCCTTAGATTGAAAATCTTTTAGAAATTGCCTATATCTGATAGGGAATTTTCTCTGAAGTGGAATATTTAAAAAGAGAGCTTGAGCTCTTAGCAATCTCGAGCCCTTCTGCTTGGTATACATTCCTCTTGGAAAAAGAAGTGTAAGTGTCCAAAACATCCTCAGATGCTGACACATCCTCCTTGTTAAGTGAACAATAAATTGATTCTTTGTAGAGATGTCTATTGCCTGTGTACATCCATGTTTATAGAAATAGTGAGTTGAGTTTCAAAGTACAGCACAGATGCTGACACGTTTTTCCTGTCTTGGGTAAGTTTGTAGCTGAGTTTCGGTACTAGGATTTGAAAGATCTGAATCAAAAAATATATCCCTTCAGTGGAAAGAGAGAAGTCTCTGATCTGTCACAACCTACTAAATTTATGTTTTAAATATCTTCACATTTTATGTTATAAAAGTTCTGCTGGTTTGTGCTTTATAACACACAGTTGAACGGTACCATTATGGATGCTAGCTTCCTTCCAGGAGGTAGAATGAATACAACATAATCCATTCTGCCATAACATGAGCTATTAGAAGTGATGCTTCTGGCTATTAGGGATAAATCATATCTGTGGAATGAGTTAAAAGTTAGACTATTTGTAGTGTATTGGATTTGCCTGTTTCATAACTGCATTCGTTAAATTCAAATTTGATGAGAGCTGTTCATATTAAATTTGATAACCCCAATTCTAAGAAGTTACACATATTATAAAGCTCCTTTGAAAATTCTATGACATTCATGTTATTTTTGTCCTTTAATAACTAAGCCATTTTAAAATTAGGTGCCCATATGTAGCCATGTGTTACTGAAAATACTTCATAATTTATGACTTGCATTGAATTAGTTCAGAATTTATTGCTCTTGTCTGATTTTATCTTAATGCTTTGGTATTGAAGAATCTAAGATTACTGAATAATTTTAGTCTTTCGATTGAATTTGATGAATTTTTGTGGTACTACTACAATATCCAGAGCATTGTGCAAGATGTAGTTGGTTTGAAGAGGAAAAATAATTCTCAGTTTTTAGAAATTACTATCTAATGAAATAATAACAGGTAAGATCTATTTGCCAGAAATCAACCTCCTTGGAGTAAGCCAAATAGAGAAAATGACCTATCTTATATTTAAATTTTTGTTAAGAATAAGAACAACGATTGTAGATTAATGTAAATATAATCTCTCTGCCCAATTGCAACTGTTACTGCATGTAACAGTTTCATGCCTGGTTTATGAAAAAATTTACTCATTAATTCTTAATCTGTCAACTCTGACTTTCTAACTAACCTCTTCTCACCTATTCCCATCCTAAACTACAGAACAATGTTAAATCTGGAGGGAAGGTGGGGAAAGATCAGTTGGAATTAGTAAAATGTCTTTATTATAAAATTTTAAATTTTAGTTCTATTATTTTCAAATATCTATAATAGCTCAAGCAGTACTTGAAATTTGGAACATTTTTAGATTTCTGTACACCTGCTTTAGTGAACAGTGAAAAAAGAGATTTATAAGTAGTTTTATACAATGCTCAGATTTATTTATATGGAAATGGGCATTCTTAGATTTCACAAAATAGTTTCTTTTGAATGGGTTAAATATTTTTTTTCCTGAAAATGTTTTCATCCTAGGATTTACTGAGTAAACTTCCTTTTTGAATGGATGGTAAAAACATAAACCCTGACTCAAACCAAAACTTCTCTAATTGGAAATTAGTAAAGTCTAAATCATTGATCTAAAAATGACAAGTAGTCATGTTTTTATGATTAGAATTATTTAACATATCATTTTTAGTAATGATGTGTTAAACATAAAAATCTTTTTGCCTATATTTTCATCATGTTAAATTTCTGTTATTCATATGTTTAATACATTTATTAAAATGGTTTATGAAGTTCGCAGAAGTGTTAGCTGTTTTCAACGTCTTTGTGAAAGTTGCAGACTTATGTTCAGAGCTCAGGGGGAAGCTAGATGAAATTTTGGTAGACTTTTCACTTAGCTAAAATTTTTTTTATGTCCAGAAGATGTATGTCTTGCCTACGTTTTATGTTAAGTCCTTAATTTTGTTTGTATATAAGAACATGCCTATCAGTTAACAGACGAGGAAATATATGGGCACTGCTCTGATATTTATAATGTTTTAAAATATTATGGTAGCAAGATGAACAATGTTGCATTTTAATTTTAATTTTTTCTCTTTAAAATTTGTTTTGCCTTTCCTACAATTCAAATTCTATTAATATTTTGGCCACCCACCATTGATATCAAAATGTTTTAGTTCATGCTTGAAATAATCCCATTTGGTTCTCACACTTTCTTCATTGAATCATTACAGATTTTAAGATAAATCAGGCCCATTGGAATTTATGTAACGGTGATTTAACAAGTTGAGGTGATATTTCATGGAGGTGAGATCTGTAACAAGATGTGACTGTGTTTAAATTGATCTTTGAAGTGTTGAACAACTTTATTGCAGCATAGTAGATATTTTCTCAACTTTTCTTTAGTAATTTTTGCCATTTTTTTCTCAAGGAAGGAAACTTTCTGAGCACAGATGTACTTAGCAACAAGTTGTTGATTTGCCCGGAAGTTAAATCTTAATAGAGTGCGTGATAAAGTAGATGATAATAACATGAAATTATAATGATAGCAGCTAATGCCTAGTCAGTACTTTTATGTACTAGGCTCTGTATTAAATGCTTTACATGTATTATTTAGTCTCATAGTTAGGCCTACTTTTTGGAAGAGGAAGCTAAGGGATAAACCTGTGAGGATGAATAGAAATAATATCCAACTCACAGAGATAAATAAAGTGGAAGTAGTGTACACACCCAGAATTTGTCTGGATGACAAAGTTCATGTGCTTAATGAGTGCATCTGTCTCAATAAAGATACCTTCCTTGGCAGCCCGCCTCCTTTAGTCAGCTAGAACTTTTAGGAAGATGATACTTTTTGACTACTTTGTTATTCAGTAGCATACACATTACAGAGACTTAAGGAAAAAAAAAAAAAAAACCCAAGAAGGGTGAAAAAATGCCAGTTTACCTTGTTATTTGTATTTATTAATTTTTTGTTTGTTTTTTTAGAGACAGGGTTTTGTTGTTGTTGTTGTTGTTGTTTGTTTTCTTTTTTTTTTTGAGACAGACTGTCACTTTGTTGCCCATGCTGGAGTGCAATGGTGTGACCTCGGCTCACTGCAATGTCCACCTCCCGAGTTCAAGCGATTCTCCTGCCTTAGCCTCCTAAGTAGCTGGGGTTACAGGCACATGTGCCACCATGCCTGGCTAATTTTTGTATTTGTAGTAGAGATGGGGTTTCACCATGTTGGTCAGACTGGTCTCAAACTCCTGACCTCGTGATCCACCCACCTCGGCCTCCCAAAGTGCTGGGATTACAGGCATGAGCCACCGTACCAGGCCCGAGACAGGGTCTTCTTATGCTGCCCAGGCTGGCGTCCAGTGCCTGTGAACAGGCACAATTATAGTTTGCACTACTGGCTTTGAACTTTTGGGTACAAGCAATCCTCCTGCTTCTTGAGTAGCTGGGACTATTGGCATGTGCCACTGTGCCCAGCTTGTTATTTGCTTTTTAAAATGTTGGTAGAGATTTATGGGACTAATTCAATTCTTGAAACATCCCAGCTATTACTCTACCAAGGGCCTTACTTGTGGAATGTGGGTCTGGGGACTGATCATGCTATATGCCCTGCTTTTGCCAGTGAACATCTAGGACTTCTCTTGTCCATTTATCCACTCCAGCCACAGAAGCATGTCCTAGAGTGCCCAGACCCTTTCATTTCTTGGCATAATCACATCAGCTCTTCCCATGCTTGGAAACCTCTTTCTCAGGTATTTGCCAGGCCAGAAGGCCAGGCTCCCTCCTGTCCTTCAAATCTCAGCTTAAATGCCATGTTCTCAGAAAGTTCCTATCTGACCCTCCAAATAAAGTGAGATTCCTCCTCACTTTCATCTCTCCCACACACTCTTTATTTCCAATGTACTGCTTTCATTAGCTTCTGTCAATTTATTGTCTGTATCACCTACTAGATCCTAAGCTTCTTGAACCATGTCTGTCTTATCATGTCTCTAGCACTGAACAGAATGGCATGTGATAGATACTCAGTAAATATTTGAGAAATGAATGAATAAAAGACTGGATGACTCAGAGAGCTTGGAAAAGGAGAAGAAATAATTAAAAGGAACACAATGCAGTAAAAGTAACTTTCTCGTTATAGCTTAAGCAAAGGAATTGGGATGAGTAGCAGGAAGCGAGAGGGGAAAGCATTTTCTGTTAGTATGTGAATCTCAGATTTGCCTGACCGCTTTGAAAGTGAACAAGGGTGTCCCAACTTCATCTTCTGAGAAACAGCTGTGTCCCTGGTCACTTTTTTTTCTAACAAAGCAAGACCCTGATTCCAAATCCAGGCCTCAGATTTGCTGTATCCCAGAGAAGGCTGATTGTGGCTTACATTGATAATGAAGACTGGTCTGTGGTGCATAATGGATTCTAGTTTGTCCCTATTTTTTTTTTCTTTAAGACTGCCAAATTCAAAATAAATGACATGTTTTAAATGACTACTCTTTATTTTGAAAAATGTTATCATTAGAGTTAAAAATTAAGTTTATGCTGTTCAGATTACTCTTTTGCATTCAAGAGTTCAGAGCTGCATAGGTTTAGTGAGGAAAACATAATTAAGCATAAATAACAGATTCCAGGAAACAAAGGATAAAATGAGGAAATGTTAAATTGTAAGAGTAACATAGCAAGAAATAAGAGACATGCAGCAAGTCTTCCACCACAAAATTATAGTAGATGGGTTCAGTGAATTCTGTCTTTAAAGCCTGGTTGAAAAAAACACAGAAATGAGAATTATGGAAAATTGACTGCCTAAAAATATGTAAGTCATATTATTTTAATAAAATAAGAAAATTAGGAACTTGGGACTGTGAGATACACTAAACCAGTGTCCCCACAGGCAGAGAAGAATTGAGACAGTGATGTAAGGAAGCCCTCATTATCTGACAGTCCCTGACCCTGGAATATGGTACTTGCATGTGATTCTACTTAGAATAGGAATAAACTTTTCCAGATAAATAGTTTAAAAAATTGATTGAGGCCTTATATTAAAAATCAAAACAAAATTATGAAACCACTTTCCTCTGAAAACTTTATGTTGTCTGTCCCTTGGTCTAATCATCCCAAAGGTCATATGTCCATGACTTTGCACATGATTCTGGCAAGTTTTTAATACTGCTTCCAATGACTTTCTATAAACCTGGATCTTTTATAAGATTTCCAATTTCATTTTGCGGTTATTTTGCATTTTACTTTTGGCTATTGTAAGCAATCAACAAGAAGTTGATTAAAAAATTTGGACTGGAACAAAAGTGAAGGTTGGGAGGGAGCCTGTTTCAGAGGTCAATGGCTTAGTGAATATTTTCAGTTATGACAACTTGAGTCTCCATGCAACTCCTGCACTAAGGGTTCTTGGCAAACACATGCTCAGACAATTAAGAGCTCTTGTAATTCTGCTCTCAAACAAAAACCTCTTTGTATTAGTCTGTTATCACTGCTACAAAGTTATTACCTGAGACTGGGTAATCTATAAAGACAGGAGATTTAATTGACTCACAGTTCTGCATGGCTGGAAAGACCTCAGGAAACTTACAGTCATGGCAGAAGGTGAAGGGAAAGCAAGGCATGTCTTACATGGCAGCAGGAGAAAGCCATCAGATCTCATGAGAACTCCCCCACTATCATAAAAACGGCATGTGGGAAACTGCCATGATCCCATCACCTTCCACTAGGTCCCTCCCTCACTCTTGGGGATTACAATGCCAGATGAAATTTGGGTGGGCACACAGAGCTAAACCATATAATTCCACCCCGGCTCCTCCCAAATCTCATGCCTTTTTTCACATTTCAAAACCAATAATGCCAGAAATTTCTTCTGCCAGATACACTAAATCATCTTTCTCAAGTTCAAAGTTTCACATATCTGTAGGGCAGGGGAATACTGCCAGTCTCTTTTCAAAAGCATAACATGAGTGACCTGTACTCCAGTTGTCAATAAGTTCCTTATTTCCATCTGAGACCACGTCAGCCTGGACTTCATTGTCCATATCACCATCAGCATTTTGGTCAAAACCATTGAACAAGTCTATAGGAAGTTCTAAACATTTTTCTGTCTCCTGAGCCCTCCAAACTGTTCCAACCTCTGCCTGTTACCCAGATCCAAAGTCACTTCCACATTTTCAGATGATCTTTATAGCAGTGCCCTGCTCCCTGTACCAATTATCTGCATTAGTCTGTTCTCATGCTGCTATAAAGATACTACCTGAGACTGGGTAATTTATAAGAAAAAGGTTTAATTGACTCATGGTTCCACATGGCTAGGGAGACCACAGGAAACTTACAATCATGGTGCTTCTATGATTGGGAGGGGAAGGAAGGTATGTCATACATGGCAGCAGGAGACAGAGGAGGGGAAACGGTCACTTTTAAACCATTAGATCTCATGAGAACTGTCTATCATGAGAACAGCATGTGGGAAACTGCCCCCATGGTTCAATCATCTCCCACCAGGTCTCTCCCTGACGCATGGGGATTACAATCCCAGATGAGATTTGGGTGGCGACGTAGAGACAAACCATATCATTCCTCCTGACCTGCCACAAATTCTATTACTGAGAAATGACTCAGAGATTGAATAGCTTCAAAATTATCTTGATTGGCTGCAACAGTGGTCCAAATTCAGAAAATTATGATTTGACCCATGTATTAGTTTTCTAGGAGAAACTGGAAAGAGTAAAGACTCTCTACCATGACTTTGACTTAAGGGAAAATAACCACATTCATGATTGGGCTGCCAAGGGCAGTCTTTTGGATTGATTTTTCTCATTGGTTTAGCTTTCATGGTCTGGGAATTAAATCCCCTACTGTGTGCAATTTACACTTATTGAGAAGGGTAGTATCATGGCAAGCTGTTCTGTGGCATGTCTAGATGAGGATGAAAAATGAAATTTTTAGCACTTTTGCACAAGTGTTTGGGAATTTGACTTTTGGCTATTTTGAATATTTAACTTACCTAAGTACATGTATATTTTCAGTATATAATAAAGTGATGATTAAAATTATACAAACAAACAAGAAATTTGGTTTTATGCCCAACAGTTTAGTTTCTCAAAGATATTGAGCACTTTGCCTTGATGTGGAGAAAGCAGTTCAAAGGAAATAAATATCTTTTCATAAAGTAAGGCTATTAGCTAATAGCTTCAGCAAGGAATGGTAAATAAAAGTGTTCAGTCTTATTTATACCTCAACTGAAAGGCTAATAATTTTTTGGTTTATACCTTTGATTTTATAGATTTATTAAAAATGTCAAGATATGAAAATGTTGACTTTAGCTGGGTTTCTGCTATGAAATTCATGATGCATGAAATTTTGACATACTTATAGACATTCCTACACATCATTTATTCGTAGGAAGAAATAATTCCAATTTATCATGTTGGATATGGTGAATAAGGAGTCATTCTGAAGTCATATGATTAATATTGATAATGCAGTTGCCATAGGACCTTAATTCATGTGGTTTTATTTTTTGTCCTGTCAGTTTTCTTCCTTGTTGTAATCAAATATTAGCTATTGTTCAGTCCTTTGCAGGGCCTTCTGCTGCAGCAGCTGCCATCCAAAAACTGACTGGAGAAGAACAAATTCAGAAGGTAGTTATAAAGGAAGCAGTGCATATGACAGGGAACATTTTTTTCCTGCTTATTCCTAGGGAACTATATAGTATCATAGAAAGAATGTGGTCTTTGGAATCTGACAGATTCTGGCATACACCTTACCTCTTATTCATTAGCTGTATGTAAGCAAAGGACACTAACTTTGAAGTCTCAGTTTTCTTACCTATAAAGTATAGATAATGATATCTGCTTTATAAGATAGTTGCAAAAGTTATAGTATACATAAAAGGTCTTGGAAAGTTTACAGTAATTAGTATTACGATAACTACTACTAATACTTTGCCACTTTGAAAGGAGCTTTCAGATAAATGCAGATCACTTTGGTAAGAGTGAGTGGTAAACCTGGTACTTGGTGGGCAGGTTTCCTAGTGGCTAACTGCCAGGCTGTATGGAAACAGTGGTATAAATGAAACAACTCAGCTTGATGGTCTTGGCATGAGACTTAACCTTCCAGTAGCTCCACTGACATCAGAGTAGTATGATCCTCAAAACTAGATGATTATCAGGATACTTGGAGAAAGTGCCTGGTGTCATCCTCAAACTGGATTAGAATCTCCATATGAGGTTAATAAATCTGATTTTTAAAAAGCCACCTGGGTAATTCTGATACTCAGCTTTGGAAACCACTTCTTAAGATTCAGACCCAGATTTTTCAAACCAACTTTGAGCATCATTGGGTGAGTAGCTTCAGATTATTTTTAAGACCCTTTATCTTTTATATTTTTTGATAACTATTACTGTTTTCCACTGTGAACAAAATTAATATAATTCCTTAATATCATCTAAAACCCAGTCTGTATTCACTTTGTATAAATTACCTCAAAAATGTCTTTTTATAGTTGGTTTGTCTGAATCATTATTAAAAAAAAGTCCACACATCACATTTGACTGATACATTCCTTAAGTCTTTCTTCTTTTTTTTATATCATTGATTTGTTGGAAACACTGTGTCATTTACACTGTAGAATGTTCCAAATTTTGGATTTGACTGTCTTCTCATGGTGTCATTTAACTTGTAGCTCCATCCTTGTATTTTATATAAATTTACATAATTTGACATTGAGGCTTGATTAGATTCAGGTTCAATTTATTTTGGGATTATAATATTTTTAATGTGTTCCAGTTCATTGCAGTAGTTATTTTTTAATGCATATTGTCCCATTTTAGGTCGGTGGGAACTCCTTCATATTGACTGTGGTGTTTTTGACACAACATGGTATCCTTGATAATGTCCTTGCTCTCTGGCACAATAAGCTGTCCCAGGTTCATTTTGCTATGTATCTAGAGGGCTGACTATTAAAAGTACTTTGCTTCATTTCAGTAGGGGAATGGTATTTAGAGACCACAATCTGAGTGCCAGGAGAGCTCCTGGCTACTGCAGTGTCCTTGCATTTAGCTTTTTCAGAAGATAGAGCTGGGAAATGCACACTTGAAAATAAAATAAATCATGAGTTTAGACTGACATTTACAACTCAAATTTAAGATTACAGAATTTTTACTGAATTTGCTTGATTTTATACTAGTATCTCTTTAGTCTTATGCTGAAAATGTGAAATCTTTCATCCTAACCTGTACAGTTGTGCTGGCCCTCAGTCTATTTGCTCTTATATCCACTCTCCATCCTCTGGTTTACCCTGTAATGTAGCAGGGATGATCCTTGAAGTTTTCATTTCTCTGGTTCCCCTGTCAACTGGCTTATAACTGGTCTTTGTCCTAGTAGAAGATTAGCAGATGGGAAGGAGAGATATTTCAAATTATTTCTTCCCTTCCATCTCTGCCTATGAATCATCTCAGGCAGCAGCTGTGTCTCCCTGAAGTCTCAGCTCCCACTGTAATGGCTTGTGATGCTTTCAACTTTCATCGGGTGACCCTGGCCCCCCTGGCTCTAGTTGTACTACCTTCTCTCTTTCTCTCTGGTTTAGGCATGGTAGTAGCTTCCTTTTGGTACTAATGTCTAGGTTTCCTCACTGTCCTTTGGTTTTTAGTTCTTTTGCCACCCATGTAACTAATTCTTTACATTATGAGTCTTTCTGTTTTATTATCTTCCAGTGGTTTCTATTACTTGATTAGACTGATGCAGTAGTATTGCTTAGTCATTTCACATTTTATTTTACCAACAGAATGTTGTGAATCTTTAACTGTTTAGAACTTGTAAACGGAATCCTGACAGTCATTATTATCATGTCATTTATCAATCATCAGTCATCACACTGTGATACCATTTCATACATTTATGCTTTTCCTTTTTTAATTTCAGCTGCTAGATTTTGTCTAGTTGTGCTTCCCCTCTGGCTTCTGAATTTGCCATTCCAACTATCACCCCACTTGAGGCCATTATGACAGCCTCCTTAAATATTGTAATAACTTCACAACTCTTTCTCCACCTCTAGTCCCTCTACTCTACAGTCTATTTTAATATTTGCTGTCAGATTTATTTTTATAAAGTACAGATCCGATAGTGTTGCACCATTAGTAAGCGAGAAAACCTGTGGCTCTCCACCACTACCAAATTCAGCACAAAATTTGTTCTGGCCTTCAACATTCTCCACGAAATATCCCCAAACCTACCTCTATGTTGTGACTCTCTTCATACATACTTCAGCCTATTTATTGACATGCAAAATCCTTGGAAGTCAGGAAGACATCTCTGACTTTGCCGTGGAGGATGTGTTGTTTGAAATGTCTTGTGGAGAGACCCAGTCAAATGAGGCTTAAATATAGTAAGCAAATTTGTTTGTCACCATCAGAGAAATGATTCCCTGTGCATTTATTAGAACTATTTTGATTACTCCAAACTCCTGAAAAGGCATATTAAATATTTGATTTTTTACACGTTTATTATCAGTTTTCAGGGTAATAAATTGGTGCCCAAGCAAATTCCAGTGGTGATCAGTGTGTTTTTAGTATTATTATGAATTCGCGAATCATTGTATATTTTATACATTTGTATTCATTTAAGTTATTCTAGGTGCACGTTGTCCTATCCTAGGTAATGAGTCTGTCTCTTTCAGATTTTAAAACAGAGATTACAGTGAATAAGTCCTTAAAGATAAAGTGACATTCATATTTTATAGGCTTGTTTATTCAAGGCTGAGTCCTGGGTCTCTCTGGACTCATTTTAGAAGCAAAATGTTAGTGATTAAAGAAGCTACTTACTCTCAGAGAAGGTCTTTGTTGACTATTTTATTGTCTCTGTGGGCTCACTAGGTTCTTTGTCATAGGCTATATTCATTCATTCATTCATGTTTGTTGAACCTTTTAATGCTAGTTACTCGAAATATGGTAGTAAATAAGATGGACAGGGCCACTGTCTTGCAAAGTTTAAATCCAACAGGAGCTACAGACATTAAACAATAAGTTACAATCCCAATGAAAGCAGATACTGTGAAGGAGAGATTCGGAGTACTATGAAAGCCTGTGTCACAAGGCTTTGACTTGCTGTGGGAGTGGAGCAGGGAAGGCTTTCCTGGGGAAGTGATGTTTAAGAAGAAATCGGAAGGATTAGCAAGAGTTTGGGTGGTGATATATGAGCAGGGAAGATGGCAATTGAGAAGGTCTTAAAGAGAGAAGAAACACAGTCTCTTCAAGGACTGAAAAGCCACTGTGCTGAAGTGTAGAGACCTAGAGGATAACTGAAAGAGATTGGAGAGGCATGCAGAGGCCGGGCCACATGAGGCTTTCTTTGATCATGGTATGGATTGCACAGTTTTTAGAGGGTTGTCGTAATGAGATCTGCACTTGGCCAAGGGTGGGAAATAGATGGGAAGGACACGAGAGTGCCTGCTGAGATGTCACAAGAGATGTGAGTAAGAGCTAATGGGGCACAGGCCTAAAGGTGCCAGTGGAGGTAAGATAAGTCAAGATGCTGAGATGTTTTGAAAGTAAACAGAATACAGTGATTGCATGAACATGAGTATTGAGGGATATGGAAGTAGGAAAACATGATACCAAGATTTCAGATAACTTAAGGAGGACTTGGTTTTGAAGGGCATGTGCTGGGGTGGAAGGAGAGACCAGGCGTTAATTATTTTAAAAAATCTTTAGTAAAGAATAACTTACCTATAATAATATGCACCTATTGTAAATGAATATTTGATGAGTTTTGACAAATATATAAACCTGTATATCACAGTCACAATCAAGATATAGCATTTTTCCATTACCTAAAATGTTTCCTTGTGCCATTTACAGTCCCCTCACCCTGCTCTGGCCCCAGGAAATCACTGATCTGTTTTCTCACTATAGGTTAGATTTGCCTTTTCTGGAATTTCAATAAATAGAATCACGCTGTATGTAATCTTTTGGGATTGGCTTTTATTGCTCACTATAAAAGTTTTGAGATTCATTCATATTACTGTGTTCATCAGTAGTTTATTTTTATTGCCAAGTTGTATTTTATTCTATTGCTACATCCACAGTTTGTTTATTCCGTCACCTATTGATGGATATTTAGGTTGTTTTCAATTTTGGTCTACTATGAATAAAATTGCAGTGAACATTTGAGTACGAGTCTTTGTATGAACATATGTTTTTGTATGTCTTGGGTAAGTATACCTAGTAGTAGAATTGCTGGATTATGTGGTAGATGCATATATTTACATTTTATAAGTATACATACATAGGTACATATGTGAGTGTGTGTATACCCCACAC
This sequence comes from Papio anubis, assembly GCF_008728515.1. Taxonomy (NCBI): domain Eukaryota; kingdom Metazoa; phylum Chordata; class Mammalia; order Primates; family Cercopithecidae; genus Papio; species Papio anubis. The sequence continues at coordinate 31,239,140 of NC_044979.1, forward strand.
ACACATAAGGGATATATATATCTGCCAAATTATTTCAAAAGTGGTTGTAGCAATTTGCCTTCTCAACAGCAACGTAGGAGAGTTTAAGTTGCTTCACATCATTGTCCACACTTGGTATTGTCAGTTTCTACCTTTAGGAATTCTAGTAACTATGTAGTTATATCTCATTAATTTTAATTTTAATTTCTCAAAAGATTAATGTGATTTAGCATCTTTTTATTTATCCATTTGTATATCTTCTCTTCTGAATTTCTGTTCAAGTTTTTTACCCATTTTAAAATTTGGACTGTTTGTATTGTTATGAGTTGTCAGAGATCTTTAAAAATTCTAGGTAAAAGTCTTCAATCAGATATATCTCCCAAATATTTTCTCCTCAATCTGTGACTTGACTTATATTTTATTAATAATGATATGTGAAGAGGTTTCTTATTTTGGTGAATTCCAATTTGTTAATTTACTTTATGAACTGTGCCTTTTGTGTCTTAACATCTTTGTTTACCTCAATTTTGTGAAAAATTTCACTTAAGTTTTTCTAATAGTTTTATTAGTATTATTTAAATACATTTAAGGAGTACAGCGCAATTTTGTTACATGGACATATTGTATAGTGGTGAAGTCTTGGCTTTTAGTGTATCCATCACCTGAATAATGTTCATTGTACCCATTAAGTAATTTTTCATCACCCATCCCCTGTTTCTCTCCCCAACCCTTCTGAGTGTACTAGACCTACCATTCTATACTCTGTGTGTACACATTATTTAACTAATAAGTGGGAGCATAGCATATTTGACTTTCTGTTTCTGAGTAATTTCATTTAAGACAATGGCCTCCAGCTCCATTCATGTTGCTGCAACAGACATGCTTCATTATTTTTACAGTTGAATGGTATTCTGTTGTCCATATATACCCCATTTCCTTTATCCAGTCATCCATTGATGGACACTTAGGTTGATTCCATATCTTTAGTAAAGATTGTGTGAATAGTGCTGTGATAAACATATGAGTACAGGTATCTTTTTGATATAGTTATTTCTTTTCCTTTGGGTAGATACCCAGTAGTGGGATTGTTGGATCAAATGATAGTTTTAGTTCTTTGAGAAATCTCTTTACTGTTTTCCATAAAGATTGTAAAAATTTACATTTCTACCAACAGTGTATAAGCATCCCCTTTTCTCTGCATCCTCACCAACATCTGTTTTTTTTTCTTTTTTTTTTTTTTTTTTTTTTTTTACTTTTTAATAGTAGTGGTTCTGACTAGTGTAAGATGATATCTCATTGTGGTTTTAATGTGCATTTCTCTGATGATTAGTGATGTAAAGTATTTTTTCAAATGTCTGTTGGCCATTTGTATATCTTCTTTTGAAAACCATCTTTTGCTCACTTTTTAATAGAGTTATTTGTGTATTTTTTTTAGTTGTTTGAGTTCTGTATACATTCTGGATATTGGTCCCTTGATGGATGTATAGTTTTCCAATATTTTCTCTAATTATGCAGGTTATGTATTCACTCTGTTATTTCTTTTGCTGTGTTAAGGTTTTTTAGTTTAATTAAGTACTAATTTATCTAGTTTTGTTTTGGTTTCTTGTGCTGTTGAGGTCTTAGTCATGAATTCATTGTCCAGAACAGTTTTGTCCTGAAGAGTTTTCCCTAGGTTTTCTTCTAGTATTTTTGTATCCTTGCATGTATTGCTGCATAGTTTTAGTATTTATGTTTGGGTCAGTTGTCCACTTTGACTAATTTTTATGCATGGTGTGAGAATTAAGTATCTTTTTTCTTCATACAGATATTCAGTTCTAGCACTGAATATTTATTGAGAAGTTATCCTTTCCCCTTTGAATTTTCTTGGCACCTTTATAGAAATTCAACCTACCATTTCTAAACTCTTCACTTTATTCCATTAATCTCTATGTCTAGCTGTATACCGATCCTTTGCTTTGTTGATTACTGTAGTTTTATAGTTTGTTTATGAAATATTTAATGAGTTCTTCAGATTTGTTCTTATTCTTCAAAATTATTGTAGATATTGTAAATTCTTTGCATTTCCATACAAATTTTAGAATCAGCTTGCTAATTTTCAGTGAAATGGACAGTCTTGCGTTTTGCAGACTCTTGGGGAAAAGCATTGAGCCTTTCACCACTAGGTATGATTTTAGATATATTTTTTTCAATAGATATCCATTATCATGTTGAGGATATTTCTGTATAGTCTTAATAATCTGAGACTTTACTTGTTTATTTATTTTGTGAATGGATTTGAAATTTTTTTCAAATGCTTTTTCTACATCAGTTAAAATGATTATATGGTTTTATATTTATTCTGTTAATATGGTGAATTTATTGCATTCCTTGTTTATTATTTTTTATATACTCCTAAGGTTGATTTCATAATATTTTGTTAAAGGGTAGGAGTTACATCTGGTTCCAGTTATTTCATTTTGGCCAGAAGCACAAGTCTGTTCAATCAGTTTTTATCATGTTGAATTTAAGGTAAATTTAAAATTTCTAAGTGGAGGTTCATTATCCAATTGGTAGTAGGTTTGCATTTTAGAGAAGTCTGAGTTGATTTCTTCAGAGATAAATTTGGGCATTGTAGTTATACTGATAGTGATCAAAGTCATAAACTTGTTGGACATTGTCATCTTGTGAGAATGAAAGGGTGCAAAAAAATTGGGGCTCAAGTCAGGCCTCAGGGAGCCTCACTTTTAAATTGTAAGCAAATAAAGATGAACTAGAGGAGATGACAAAGAAGGAATATCTAGATGGGTAGGAGAAAACCAAGAGAGCGTGTTGTAGAAGCCAAGGAAAATAGTGTCAAGATTTTAATGCTGCTGATTCAAGTGACATGAGGACAGAAAATTGACCGTGGGATTTTGTGACATGAAAAGTTTTATGATCTTGCTCAGAGCAGTTTGAATACAGCCCTGGGACAGAAGCCAGTCTCAATGCAGAAACTGAGTGGGAGGTAAGACAACGGAGAGGGTATTTAGTTGAATTTTTAAAGTTTGGTTGTAAAAGGTAGACAAATATTAGCATGACAGCTGGAATTGGATGAGGATTTGAGTAATGGTTTCTCTTATTTTCTTTTTTAAAAATGTTTTCTTTTTAAAGTGGAGAGGCTTGAGTATATACAAATGCCAGTAGAAAGGACCCAGTTGAAAGTATGAGGTTAATGACTTGAAAGAGAGAGGCAATAATCTATAGGGTCAAGCTCAAAAAGGCTGCTGCATGTGCAATTCAGAGCAGAGTTGAGGCTTCACCTTAGATAGCAAAGGTGACATTTCTTCTTGTAACAGAGAGAAGGAAGGAAGGAAGGCAGGAAGGAAGGGAGGGAGAGAGGGAGGGAGAAACAAAGGGACAAAGGGTGCCCAGGAAGCCAGGTTTGTCATTCGATGGTGGGAAATTAAGAGCTATCTTTAACTGATGGCTTCTATTTCTTATGGGGAAGAAAAAGACATTTTACAAAATGTTAGAAAAATATTTGACCCATATTGAAACAGATCTGAGGAATTTTTGAAGAAAATTTGGTAATGTTTTATTAGAAACCATGAGCAGAATAATAAAGTTGTCTTAGTTCATTTTGTGTTGCTATAAAGGAATACCTGAGGCTAAGAGTAATTTATGAAGAGAAAAGGTTTATTTGGCTCACAGTTCTGATGGCTGGAAAGTTTAAGATTGGGCATCTGCATCTGATGAGGGCCTGAGGCTGCCTCCACTCATGGCTGAAGGCAGAAAGGGAGCTGGAGTGTGCAGAGGTCACACACAGAGAGGAAATGTGAGACAGAGGGAAGGTTCCAGGCTCTTTTAAACAACTAGCTATTGAGGGAACTAACAGAGTGAGAACTCACTCCCCCAACCTTGGAAGGGCATTAGTGTATTCAGGAAGGATTCCTCCCAGGACCCAAACACCTCCCATTATTCCCCACCTGCAACATTGGGGATGAAATTTCAACGTGAGGTTTGCAGGGGACAAACATTCAAACCATAGCAGTTGTATAGGCACAGACATGTTTGATTGCAACATCTGGCTGATTACTGGTTTTGAAGGGACTCAGTAACCCTGGTGACTATTATATGGATGAAATGAGACACCCTAAACCAAGGCTATGCCAGTCCAGAATGATGACTTACAGATGATTAATTCAATGGTAACCACTTAGCAGGGATGGAAGGCTGGAGGGAAAACAGTGACTTCTTTGCTTATTCCATCTCCTGCTACAGGGGATTAAAAGTCTTTCTTTTCCTCTTTCCCATCTTTTTCTCCTGTTCCTGAAGTTCAACGTTGACTCAAGCCACACTGCCTTCTCTACTCATCCTCTTACCCTTAGTCCCTAGTCTTACTTCTCTAATGCTGGTTTCTCAACCAGTATATTTAATCTACCCCCCGCCCCCCACTCTTCTCAGTCCCTCTACTGAAAAGTCTTTTTATGATGTGTTTAATTTTTTTTAATCTCAGTATTTCCATTTTCTCTTCAAGTGTTTTTCCTCCTGCATTTTTTGAGCTATCTTGAATTCCACTTGTTGTCCTCCTATTTATTTATTTACAAAAGAAAAAGTCTACGTTTGCAGTATTCTCAATCCTAATTTAAGTTAGATTATTTTCTTAAATGCCATCTTAAACTACTTTAAATCTCCTCAATATTTTTCTTAGAATTAAAAAAAATTGAAGGGCATCCAAAAAGCAATGTGTGTATCTCATCAAATTTGAGGTTGAAATGGTATTTTTTTTTTAAAGAGAGAAGTGCCTAAAAGGTTTTGTGTGTTTTTTTTTTTTAATATAAAGTCTAATGATATTTACATACAGTCTCTGGCAAAGTATTATGGAGACATTTACATATTTAGATTATTTAGAAAATTAGAGAGAATTGGAAAGACAATAAATGTCTTCATATATTTAAGTTATGGTCTATGCAAAAGGATTCAGCTACTCATAAAAAAAGAAAAGTATATTTTCATTTAAGCACCGAAAATGTGGGAAGCTTTTGAGAAGCAGTTTTACTAGGTAGACTGTAGATATTAAAAGTCAGGAATCCTGAGTTGTTATACTGTCACTAGTAGGCAGTTAATCAACAATGTCCATGTGTTACCTGCAATCAACAATGTCCATGTGTTAAGTGCTTTCCTAGGATCTGCTGAAGAATAGCGGTGTATCCCAGCACTTCAGCTCATAAGCCTACTCTCTAAAGTAGGTGTAAGAAATGAATTTGCTCTTCAAAACTGAAGAGAAAGGAACTTTTTTCTTTGATATCAAATAACTCTGACATTGAGCCACATTCACTAGGGTGTCAAAAATTCAGTCATATTCATAGTTTGGAGACCTAGCCTTCAGTTTCCAAGGCCACTAATATGGTTTGGCTCTGTGTCCCCACCCAAATCCCATGTTGAACTGTAGTCCCCATGTGTTGAAGGTGGGACCTGGTAGGAGGTGAGTGAATCATGGGGGTGGTTTCTAATGGTTTAGGACCATCCCCCTAGTGCTGTCTCCTGATAGAATTCTCACAAGATGTGGTTGTTTAAAAGTGTGTGGCACTTCCTCCTTTGCATGCACTCTCTCTCCCTCACCCCTGCTGTGCTTGCTTCCCCTTTGTCTTCTGCTATGATTGTAAGTTTCCTGAGGCCTCCCAGCCATCCTTCCTGTATAGCCCACAGAACTGTGAATCAGTTAAACCAATTTTTCATAAATTACCCAGTCTTAGGTAGTTCTTTAGAGCAGTGTGAGAGTGGACTAATATGGCTACAGAAGAGTTAACCACAGAGATGTGGGTTATTAAAAGGAGGGGGATTCCATTCCTTCTATGGCAAGCATGGGAAATGAGCTTCTTTGAGGGTTCCTGGGTTCTCAGGCACTACCAGGAAAGAAACTGAAGATCTCCCTCATTCCCAAGTCTCTGTGAAGTACTATTCTCTCCCTCCATTTCCATTTGCAATTCCTCCTCCTCAAACCTTGGGAGATGCCCCTCCTCTAGTAATTAAGCTCTATAACCTCTATAGGCCAAGTCTCCTGAAAATGAGCTAATTCTCCAAGACATGCAGGCTTGATTGCTCATGTGGAGGGCACAAAGGAAATCTTTTCATCAGTCTCCTAAAGCAGTAACAATCAGACAGAAATGAATATCTTACTAAATTATCCTGCTGCAAACGAATGCTATGGAAAATGTATTGATGACAAGGTACCTTACATCTTTTATTTGGCATTTCATCATGCAAGCTTTGTGAAATTTTTATTTTTCAAAAACTCATCTGTTATTTTCAAATAAGTAAGAAATATATTTTAAAAGCTTTTACTGACTCAACACTTGATATGATATATTCACTGGTCTATAGATTATCATGACACTAAAAATAAACTCCATGCTAGCATTTGATGCAAGAACTGAAACATAATACTCTTAAAAATAGAAATTTGGATGCAGAATATTTTTGAAAAGAAATTTCTAATGTTCAGGAGATGTTCACCCTAGGATAAGTGAACATAATGTTCAAGGCATCAACTTCTTCATAAAGTGAATTAGAGGGAGCTTTTATATCTCCTCATGATGACAACATCCAGAGCTACCAAAATAATCTGCAATGAATGTGTTTAAATCCCTTTGAGCATGATATGGAAAAATTTCAAAAGGAAACACAGGACTCTTGAGTACACATTCAATGTTTTATACTATATAGCAGAGCTTTTCCAATTTTATTGTGAACACAAATCCCCTGGAGATCTTGCTAAAATTCAAAGTCTCATTCAGTAGGACTGGGGTGGGGCCTGAGATTCTACATTTCTAAGAAGCTCCCAGGTGATGCTGATGCTGATGCTGTAGGTTTGCCGTCAGCACTGAGTAGCCAGATTGTAGAGAAAACTTAGTGCCACAGTTACTGTAGTCAATACTGTTGAATTTATCTTTTGCAATGTGAATGTATCTTTTATACCAAAACATATGAGCATATGTTTTCCTCTAGAGGAAATTTGGACCTTAAATTTAATTTTTAGAGAGTCTTCATTTCTGGTGGCCAACTGGCCACTGAGAGGTATAAAAAAGAGAGGGCTAACGAAGGCAGACCAAACGCATACATAGATGACAGCTGCATAACTGGAAACTTCATAGTTGGAAAGTATGTGGCACTCACATAATTCTGGAACCCAGCCAATTGGCCAGCTATGACTTGAGGACCCCTGGTGTACCAGATGATCTTCAGTTTATGCTGGGATTGGTGTATGTGACAAGTTTTGGGCAAGTTGTTTTGAGATACCTGTTGAACACTTAAGAGAGAGGTCCAATAAGCAACACATGGTTCTGGAACTCACTGAAGAGATTTAGACTGCATGTATAGGTTTGGAGTGGGTATGAAATAAAAACAAAAGAGAGTCTAGGCCATATCCTAAATGATACTAACTCATAAAGGATGAAACAGTAGAAGAATAGCCAACAAAGGAGATAGAGATTTAAGAGGAAAATTGGAGAATGAGTGCTCATTTAGGCCAAGTAAGAGAGTGTTGGCATATAGCAAGTGCTAAACAAATTCTTGTTGAAATGAAAAACAAGAACAAGCAAACAGAAAGCAGACTGAACTGGGCTCATGAACACCTTTCACCAAGAATACTGAATTGTCAGCTTTTCCTAAGCTATCTATAGCCTTTCATAGGTTTGTTTCTATCAGATGCTGTCCCCTCTGCCTGGAACACCTTTCAGTCATCTTCCTTCCCGTACCCTCACCTCCCCTCCTCTTCCATTCACTCCCCTTCCCTCCCCTTCCCTTCCCTTTTTTGTTGAGACAGGGTCTCGCTCTGTCACCCAGGCTGGAGTGCAATGCCACAATCTTGGCTCACTGCAAACTCTGCCTCCTGGGTTCAAATGATTCTCATACCTCAGCCTCTTAAGTAGCTAGGACTACAGGCACATGCCACCATGCCTGGCTAATTTTTGTATTTTTAGTAGAGCTGGGGTTTCACCATGTTGGCCAGGTTGGTCTTGAACTCCTGACCTCAAGTGATGCACCCACCTCGGCCTCCCAAAGTGCTGGGATTACAGGTGTGAGTCACCACACCTGGCCCCATTTCTTGGTTCTTGCCGCTGCTCCCCATCGCCTGTTGTGTTTAGATGTGCTCTCTTTGGAACTTGGGAACTTGGCTAGTCCTTTTTGCACTTACCTTCCCCTGTTGACCTGCGTGATTGCATCCAACCTGCCCCAAACTTGTCTCAGACCATTTTTTTGGTACCCAACTGGGCCAGGAGGCCCCCCTCCCCAGAAGGAACTGTAGCAATTGGGGTTGATGAAAACCAAAGGAGGCAGATAATATTTAGCTGATCATAGATGCTAGTATCTCCTATTCACTGTGATACCATATATGGTGATGGCTGCTGATGTCCAAGCTCCAGCCAAGCCATGACTTATGACTCCAAAGGAGTTGCAGATGTGAACAGAAGTGGAAACAGGGAGGAAGCTGAACACCTGTGGGTAAAAAAAGCTACTGAAGAATTAATATCAGATTTAAAAATGGACCCAAAGTAGTGGAGGGCAGAGGTGTTTAAGAAATGAATCCGGGGTCGGACTACCTGGATTTGAATCTTACTCTGTCATTTACAAATTACTTGGTCTTGGGCAAGTTTCTTCTCCAGATTATGATTTAGTCATTCATGAAATGAAGCTAGAGCACTAAGCACAGTTCTTAGCCAATATAACATGTTAAATAAATGTTGGCAAAATGAACATGTACATATGTGTATGCACACACACACGCACACATTAGGTGTGCAGATGGTATATGACACATAACGAGGCTTATAGGGAACAGTAAGCTAGGCTTCTCAAAAATGTTGATAGAATGAAAGGGCTAATCAATTTGTTTAGGGGAAACTTAATGTATTGCCCTTTGGATACTGAGATGATGCCTTCTCAGAGGAACATATCCTTCCATTCTGTAGTATGTAGTGGAATAAAGGACTCTGAGTTGTTCACATCTTTTAATCAACTTTTCCTGTTACCAATGATGGCCATTTATGAAATCAGCTATTTGGTCTTTGGAAATGGAGTGGGTTTTCCCACTGTGTAAATGGAGCTCGAATGAAAACCTTTAACCTCATATGGACCTTCTTCAAACCTACTAAGTTTACCAACTTGGGTAACAGAAAATAAATGAGAATTACCAGTGCTATTAGGTGTTCAGAATCAGTAACTGAATGCTAGTTGGGAGATAATGACTTGAAGACCAAGATTTTGTGAATGTGGATAATCACTAAAAATCCATGAAATTGCCAGCCAGGAAACTTACTTGCACAAACAAATGTTCTTATCAATGTTCTTCTTTATTTGCAAGAGTCAAATCATGTATCATTGGGTGGCAGAATGCCAGTCTAAATTGAATATTTGCCAGCTTAAAGTTTCTGACTTCAATTTGTTAGTTATAATTACTGACTTTTTATTTTATAATGTTCTAGTGCTGACATGCTTGGGGGGAAAATTGAACCCCAGCAGTGATTGCACAGTAAGGAAATCATCAGAAGAGGAAAATTAAATGCTAGGTGATAGTTTGAAGTCAGCAGTGATGGGAATGAGTGGATGGGAGAGTTATATTTTTAAGTAACTTAGCAAATGATGCTAAGAAAGTGCCATGGCATCATTTTGGTTTTTCTATTATAACAAAATGTAATTTATTATTTTTTGGTACTCATGTAAGAAAATCACTTTATAGAAAACTTTCACTATCCTAAGCAGCTCATTTCAAAACTTCCCCTACTTTTTGTTTTAAAGAATATTCAGTGATTTCACCTTGAAATTCCAAACTGCTTGAAAACTTTACCAAAAAGATATCAAAGAAACTTGCAGAAATAGTGAAATAGAATAGAATGAAATCAGGGAATGCAATTCTCCGTGTCTCCCTGGGATGCTGCCTCACTGAGCAGAGTTTCCAGAGGTGGACAGATCCATGTATTTCTCTTTCCTCCTATTGAGAGGTGCAGAAAATGTATGTTACCTTGTAAAGAAACAAAGCAAAGCCAAGCCAAGCTATCTTTTAGGATTAGTTCTAACCTGCTTCTCATATAGCTTGAAGTCCTATCCCAAAACCTTCACTGCCTGAGTACAAAGAAGAGAGTTTCCTCCAACTTTTCAATCACTTATTTTTTACTTTCCTAAGGAAGGAAACAAATATTAGAGCTTATAAGTAATATAAGTATACGTTTTTTTTTTTTTCTGGGCTCTTAAAGTTGCTTCTTAATGTCTTCTGTTTTCATTCATCTGTTTACCTTTCATCTATCCATTCATTTATTTATTCATGCCTTACTCTTACAAGCCTCAGGACTCAGAGATCTGTGAGAATGTAATGCAAGTCCCTGCTGATAAATTATGTAGCATTTTCTTGATAGTCCTGGCATAAGAACCCCAGTTATGCATATAGTATTTGAAAACATTATTTGTAATAAGTATGGGAGATGGTGGTCTATGGTTCAATATTTTTCAGCCTGTGGCAAGTTTCCTAAAATTAAGTACCTGTCAGTAGACTGCCTGTCCTCTTTATTTCTGCAAATTGGGTGGTGTACACATCTGAAGGAGATCTCAAGTGAGAGGCAATCTGTGGCTGGTGTCCAGCGTTCATTCCTTTTTCTTCTTCATTTTTCAATGTGTCAACTTAATGTCACTTCATCAGGGAAGCTTGCCCTGTCCTTTGCTGACCAGGTGAGTGGCCTTGTAACTCTTAGTGGCAGGTACATAGCTTTCACAACAACCATTACAATTGGGGCTAAATGTTTATTTGGTTGATTATTTATTGAATGCTTGCTTTTTCCATTTGACCATATGCTCCATGGGGCTGGGAGGACCATGTGTTGTTTATAGTCCTGTCTCCAGGGCCTGTCACTGTGTCTGGCACATAGTGGGAGCTAATTTGTTGAATGAATTAATAAAAAAGTAACTATTAAAAAACATTTAATTTAACTATTAGGATAAGTGTATGTATTGGTTTAGCCTTTTACATTTCTGTGTAATTTTGCATATGTACTGATTATTATTTTTTAGAATCACAGAGTACTGAAATATATGGAAATTTAAATAAAAGTGTTCAATTTTTTAAAAAGGCAAAATTGAAGATAAGGAGATGCTATAAACCACAGAAACTATAAAATTAGTTGGAATATTAAAGTCCTCTTTTTAATTTTTTAAGTGACAGTGTCTTTCTCTGTCAGCCAGGCTGGAGTACGGTGGTGCAATTATAACTCATTGTCACCTTGAATTCTTGGGCTCAAGTGAACTTGCAGCCTCGGCCTGCCAAGTAGCTGGGGCTACAGGTGCACCACCATGCCTGGATAATTTTTTAATGTTTTCTAGAGATGGAGGTCTCACTATGTTGCCCAGGATGGTCTCAAACTCCTGGCCTCAGGGATCCTACAGCCTCAGCCTCCCAAAAGGCTGGGATTACAGATGAAAGTCACTGGACCCAACCTAAAGTCCCTTTCTTTGAAAGTGAAGGTTTTAAATCCAACTTGCGAGTAAAACTTTTAGGGTAGTTAGGCTTAGAAATCCCCACACTACTAGTAACTTGATGGATTAGAACAATTCTTTCCCTAAGGAGCTGTTGTGCTTCCTCATTGTAAAATGTAATTAGCAGATGTAAAAGAAGGTTTATTAATCTTGTAGGGTATAATTATGGTTGCTTATATGTGAATTATTTCATATTCATGGATTGCTTCTCTTTCATTTTAAATAAACAGGTTAGGAAGTCAAAATGCCATTACCAATTTGATTAAAACCATTACATTTCTTTCTAAAACATGGTATTAGTTATTTTATTTTCCATAAGAAATCCAAACTTCATTGGTCTAATTTTAGGATTGGGATTTTCAATGCCAAATCAGAATGTCTTAGTGTAGATTTTCTGTCAAAAATATTTGAAAGCATCAAATTGTGAAAAAGTCATATAACGTGGAAAACTGAAAATCTGCACAGCTATCCTTAAATTTAGTTCACGTGTCCAGTGAGCAATGATTAATGGTACCTGGGCTAGATAGCTTCTGCTTGGCCTGCCACAACCACTTTCTCTCTTTCGCTGTCTCTTGGCTGCCCTGGAAGGATCCTTTGTGCAGGCAAAGTCAAGTTCTCTTGCTTTCTGGCTTCCAATAGGTTTGGTCAGAGAGAGACTCAGCGAGTGTGTATGAGGGAAAGGTCAGAATGTAATTTCCTTTTGAGGTTGCCAGGGGCTGGCCGTGTCCTTTTAGAGAGGTTACTGCTCCCCTCAAGGTGGCTTCCATTCATGACTCTGTAATTGCTCTCTCTCTTAGAGCTCATGGGTAACAACTGCCATCCTCAACCTCTGACTCCTTCTGGGTTGTGGCTTTCCACTGCCTTCCCTATATGCTGCTCCTGCCTTGAAAATAGTCCCTTTATTTAGTCTCCTTGAGTCATTTGTTTTCTTTGCCTCTATGACTCATACAATACCCTTGAAAAGGCAGTGAGAAAATGTACCCTTTTACAATTCAATGGTCTATTCAAATGAATTATCTGAAATCAACATATGACTTTATAAGTATAATATTTATTTATACTTTCAGGCAGATATAGATACAGAACATACTCTTTATGTTTCGAAGAAAGTGTGTCTCTCATGATTTGCTGCTAAAATTTTAGGTTCACCATTAGTAACAAACCGTCTTTGAATTATTCATCTGGCAGTGAGAATGGATTGATCTTGTCTCTCTTTTCTCTGGTTGACTTTGTTGGTGTGCTCTGGATTTGTGAAGAGGAAGGTTCTGGTGAGGGGTGTGGTATTTATCCTGGCCCATAATGGAATTCAACTCATGACCTTAAACCTATTGTGTTACACTCAGCCGTGTTAACTAACCACAAGCCCCTTTGGTGCAGGCATGTGTGTAAAGCTTTGCTTGGTCTTAGTGAGCTCATGTTGGGGAGACAGATAAAAATATGGTGCAATATAGTGTACTCCTGGCTCTCTCTGACCCCACGATTTCCCATTTCAATAGACTTCCTCTCCTTTGCTTTTGCTAAGCTCCATTGTGCATCAAAAGCCAAAGGCTCACATCCTCCTCTGAATCAACTATGGGAACTCAACTGAGTAAAAAAGGGCAGAGACTGAATTTCCTATTTGACACCAACTTTACAAGCAGGAATCTTATTAACTGTCCACTATGTGGACAGAATTATTCTGAGCCAGTCCTGATTTGGGGAAGGAATACTACTACTTCATGTTTTTAGATGCAAACTTGGGACAATCATCCATGTCCTTTTTTGTTTCACTCTCTGGCTTTATATTTCCTTTCTTCTTTTCCCTCTCCTTAGCCTGTTTTCATGAAGGTGGGAGGAGCATGAAAGCTCAGGGCAATGTTGGGAGAGTTGGGCCAGTGCTGGACATTGACTTCTAGCCCTAACTCCTCATTTATATCTAATTTCTGATTATATACTGATGTTTTGCCACAAGCAACTAGTAGTTTTAATACTAAAGAGCAGTCAAGTATAAAAAGACAAAGTTAATGGCTATAATAATTATGCTTTTTCTGACCTGGGTTTTGCAGCAAAAACAAATCTACCCTGAGGCCAGGTGGCAGGAAGCTATCATCCTGATGGCCACTGTTGCTAACCACCATCACTGGAAAAGTGCTCAGGCAAGCACTACCCCCTAAGGGAAGAATGCAGCTTCAAGCTGATCTTTCACTGGAAAAAACCAATGATGTTATTGAGTAGCACAAATAACCCACCCCGCAAACCTTCTCCACCAATTAAGTTCCACAATCAATGGACAAGGTTGTTTGCAGAGAACAAAAACCTTTTCTTGGCACAGGGGGAAAACCAGAAAAAAAAAAAAAAAAAAAAAAACCTTTTTGGTGGCGAAAATATATGTGATTCAGGTCTTAAATTGTCTTCTGTTTGCAAACCTGTACTCAGATGTGTGCAAGTTTCTTGCAGAAAGATTGAAATTTCCTAGAATCGGGAGGGGCTTCCTCTAAGCTGTTCTTTAGGTGGCTTTTTGCTAGCCTTGTCAGGGATGTCTTGGCTTCCTTGGGATCTTTAGCAAACTAGTAACTGTGGTGAACAGATGCAAAACTTATGGCATTCTGAATAGACAAGGGAAGTTTCAAGCTTATTGCAATATTTTGATGTACAAGCAGTGGGAAACCTTAAGGCAGCTGAAGTTGTAACTTCCTTGGGCCACAAAAAGAGTATTTCTGGTATCTAAAAGTCTCTGAGCCCCTTGGAGCCTCAGAAATCCTTTATTTCATCAGTCAGTCATGTACAGTAAGGCTCAGTGAAGGCAATGTGGAGAGACACAGTTGGTTTGGGGGAGATGTAAGCACTTTTTTCCCTGTCTAGAATATCCGTCTTACAGATAAAGATAAGCAAGAAGGGGTAAATGATTAAATAATCTATGATGTTGGCCTTTGATTAGAAATGTAATTTTTGTTCTTCTTTAATGACACACTGAAGTCCATGGACTGTCAATGTGTTTGCCAAGATTGTTATGAAGTTTTCATGGCCATTTTTTGGCATTTCGAAAAGCAAAATGGCAGTTTTACACTTCCCTACGAGGAGACTGCACAGACTACAACTGAAGCGGCACTTCAGTGATTTGAACTGGAATTCTATCACTTCAGCTTGGAAAAAAAAAAAAACAACACGTATCTTGTGCTGATCAGAAGTTTTGCAGCTTAACAGATCTTTGATTTAAAAAGAATATGGGAAATGGGTGATCTTTTAACTTAAAGAGTTTTGTAGTAAAATCTTTCCGAGTTAGGATACATGGAAGAAAACAATAAAAGGAGTTCTTGATTTATGGATGGATGGGTTCATTTTGCTTTCAATGAATATTTATTGAACACCTACTATCTCCTAGGAGCTCATCTTACATCTGTAAACAATGCAGAAAATAACCCTGTGGAGTCTACATGTTAGTAGGGGAAACAGAATACACACATTAATGCAGGTTGTGAAAGAGGAAGGAAATAAGTAGTGTGATGAGATCATAATGGAAGGTAAAGAGACAACACTACATGAGGTGGTCAGGGAAGGTCTGTTGAGCTGAGGCTGAAAGATGAGAAAGGCCAGGAAGGACTTGCTTGGGAAAATGTATGTGGTGATATGTGTGAGTGCTGGAGGTGAAACAAAAAGGAAGCCAGTGGGGTTGGATCAGGTGAGTAAGAGGGATAGGTGGTCAGTTGCCAGTTCAAAGGATCTTGTGACAAGAGGTTTGGGCTGTATTCTAAGGACGATGGGGAAATGATTGAAGGACCCTAAGCAAGATTATTCTAAGATCTATTTTTTTTTTTTTGAGATGGAGTTTCGCTCTTGTTGCCCAGGCTGGATTGCAATGGTGTGATTTCGGCTCACTGCAACCTCTGCCTCTTGGGTTCAAGCGATTCTCCTGTCTCAGCCTCCTGAGTAGCTGGGATTACAGGCACCCACCACTACGCCTGGCTAATTTTTGGTATTTTTAGTAGAGACGGGGTTTCTCCATGTTGATTAGGCTGGTCTCGAACTCCTGACCTCAGGTGATCTGCCCATCTCAGCCTCCCAAAGTGCTGGGATTACAGGCATGAGTCACTGCACCCAGCTTCTAAGATCTATTTTTGTAAAATATCAGTTTTCTTGCTGGTGTAGCGTAGATTTGAGACGGGCATGAATGGAAGCAGGAAGAAGAGTCAAGTGGCTTTAGAAATCCAGATATCACAGTGGCTTGGACTAGGGTGTGACTTTTTGCTCCACCATTGCTAGGTCGTAGCCCAAGATAGCTAATGGAGCTCCGTGCATTATGTCCAAAGTCTTGCCAGCAAGAAAGAGGGAGGAGCATGAAAAAGGCATGCCTTTTCCCTTTAAGGATCCTTTTCAGAAGCTTCACTTACCATTGCAAGGAAGGCTAGGAAATGTAGTCCTGTTCTGGGTGGCTAGGTAAAAATTGGAGGTTTCATCTAGAAGGAGAACAGACACTAGAAGACAATAATCTCTGCTAATTTCTATTAATAATATATGTAAATAAATTTCTTTTGAAATGTAATTTTAATCTCCTTGAGCTCTAAGTCAAATTTTTGGAATTTCTTAGAGTTTGCAAGTCCAATATTCATAGAATAGCTGGTTAAATGAAGATCAAGTAATTAGCTTTATTAACAGCTGGGCAAGCACTAAATAACTCCCCAGGCACATGACTCTCTGTTAAAAGCTGCACTGGAGATAATTCAGCTTGAACCTGTGCCTCCTACTCTTGCACCGTATCTCAACCTTGGGACCCACTGCTGCCTGCACAGAAGACTTAAAGTTCACTTGCAATGAGTAGCATGGACTTCAAGTATTTCTCAAATGTCTGGTTGCCAGTGGAATATGGAGAGAAGAGGGTGGGCTTCCTTTCCAAGAATTGAGGCCCTGCATGGTCTCTTGACATTGTAGAGAAAAGAAGCCTGAGATGTACGTGGGTCAGAGAATAAAAGGAGAGCCTGCTGTCCCCTTTTGCCCAATAAACGTAGAACTCTGGCTTCAGTTTCTTTCCCCCTCCATGTTGGGGAAAGTCAGTAAAGGAATGGAGAGTGAGAGACGAAATGTTTGTTCTGGAGCTTCCAAAGAGGGTGGGGTTGGGGGGGTAGGAATCTCCTCTTCTGTGGGCCGAAGTGAGAATGTAGTGAGAGAAGAAAAAGGGTTTTTCCTAACCAAAATAATTATTAGAAAAGTGGAATCTCAAACAGTTTTTTTTTTAAAAAAAAGAGGATGATGAGTGTCCTGAGTTGTATAATTAATTGACTCAAATATGCTTTATTTGAGTAATAGAAATATGGCCTTATTTAAGCACATATGATATTTTTATGAAGCCTCAGCACGAAGAAAATAAGCAATGAAGAAAACCAAAATGACAGATGTTTTCAAATATGCAATAGGATGCCTTAGGGAAATGAAGGAGAATGCCACCTAAGGACAGTGGTAGAGAAGGCTGGAAGGGCAGGTGACTGGAGAAGGGCTAAGAGGTTAAGGTAGGGCTGAGGTTTGGGAGCCACAGCAGTGTTGTCTTCTACAGAGATTTGTCATAGGGGAGTGTTCCTCAGGCTTCTGGCACACTCAGAGGTAATGGAAGAGCAGTTCACAAAAAGACTATTTTAAGTATGGGCACAGTTAGAAAAAACAAGGGATGATGAAGTGCTCAGGAGCCAACAACAGTGGGGAGACCCTACAGGAGCAATGGTACAGAGTAGTCACTGGAATCTGGCGAAAGCTTTAGCTGTCGGTGAGGGGTTAGGTGGAGAATCACTGAGTCAGTGGAAGAAGAAGCTGGGGGATAAATACTCTAACTTCTTTCTGTCTCCCCTCGCCCTCCCAAGTTCTGCTGGTGCCTCCAGGACAAACTCAGCTAGACGCCAGAGGTAAGGAATCCCAGTCAGTATGGTCATAGAGAGCAGCCTCCTAGGGTCTTTGGCGGGATAGCGAAGGATCAGGAAGGTCAAATGGAGAATAGCCTGCACAATATTTTGGTGGAATGCAAGAGAGGAAGTGTTGGGGAAGAAGCTGTATTAAATTTCCTGCAGCAGTTTAATAAATTAATTGCCCTCAAACATTCATTGAGCAATTGCTCTGCCTGGTGTTGGGGATACCAAATGAACAGAGACCCTGCTTGGTCTTGAGAGGATCATAAGCCAGCAGAGTCGTGATTCTAACGTTAGATGGTGGAGACTTTGGAAGACAGGAATAGCAAAAGACAGCTCTGCCTGATGGAGTCAGTGAAACTCTCCCCAGAAGGAGATGACTTTTGAGCTGGATATTGAGTTTGTATAGAGGATCATTAGGTAGAGGAGAGTATTAAATCTCCCTGGTATGGGGAAGGGTGCAGATGCTGTGAGAATATGGGGAGAAGGTACAGGTCAGGGGAGGAAGATGAGACAGAATCTGATGATCTTTGCGAACCAGACCAAAGAGTTTGGATTTTATCATTTACATTGGCAATGGGAGTTAACAGAGGCTTATAAAAGACATTGCTTTTTTTAAAGGATGGGGGAACTGATAATGGGTGCTTTTCCTAGCAACTTCTTTTCTTGGTATGCTTTCCTTCTTTTTCCTCTCATTTTTTTTTCTTCACTTCTCTTCACCATTCACCATATTTTTTTCCATTGTTGTGTTTCTGGTAGATGAAACCTCCAAGGTTAAGGGGGTAGTTACAGTGGATTTGATGTAGGGAAAAGAAAAGGAAACATTCCAGGTCTTTAAAAAATTTCTACTTCAGTTGCCAGTAGGGGTTCAATTTGCAGATGGTAGAAATACTGAGGATGCTGGCACAGAAATTAAAATGCTTAATAAACCAATGCTTAGTGGTCTGCCACAACAAAATAAAAATGAGATGTGACACATGAAAACTTGAAAACTTGTCTTGAAATACTATTCATATACCCTGATGTGTATTATTGTAGACTGAAAAAATAAAAATACAAGCACATACTCTCACATTACTTTCCCACACATTGATCTGCAAAGAGAAAACTGTTCAAGACTTTGGGGAGAAAGTCCATTACTGAATCTAACAACCATCTTCTATCTGCGCTTTTATTTTATATACCCTTTACACCTGTTTAATTAATCCTAAACATGAGGCTGACTGCTAATTAAACAGCCTGGAAGTGACTGACTGAAGGTAGTAATTTGAGATAATTAGTTTTGGTTTCAAACACTCAATTTTCACACTTTCTGCTCGTTTTTAGAAAGGGTGGCTCATTATTATAGGCAGGGTGGGAGTTGCGTAAGTCATTTTACTGCTGGACTCTTAGTAGCTCAGGAAGTGGGAGTATCGGTATCCAAATAGGACAAAGAAATGGTATAGTGCTATAGAATTTGCTATAGAATGCTCCCCTATTCCCTTCCCCCCACACAACCCATACTTGCACATACACAGAATTTATTCTAAAGTGAAAGTCAGATGGCTAACTTACTTTCATTAGAATATAGGAATGCACATGCTTTTGATATTTGGGAAATTTTTACCTAGTAAGACTTAGATCTCACTAAGTTATCTACGGTTTCCTTCCTAGATCCTCTGAAAACAAACAAGAAAAGGTGAAAAAGGGCAAGATTTGGTGTGTGGTTTGAGATTTGGAGGGGTGTCCTTGAGAGTAGTTATGTACTATGGAGGCACAAAATCTAACCAGGAGAGGCTGGGTACGGTGGCTCATGCCTGTAATCCCAGCACTTTGGGAGGCCGAGGCGGGTGGATCACGAGATCGGAGATCGAGACCATCCTGGCTAACATAGTGAAACTCCGTCTCTACTAAAAATACAAAAAATTAGCTGGGTGTGGTGGCGGGCGCCTGCAGTCCCAGCTACTTGGAAGGCTGAGGCAGGAGAATGGCGTGAACCTGGGAGGCGGAGCTTGCGGTGAGCCGAGATTGCGCCACTGCACTCCAGTCTGGGTGACAGAGCAAGGCTCCTTCACAAAAAAAAAAAAAAAAAAAAAATCTCTAACCAGGGGAAAAATTTGTCAAGATAAGGCCAGTATATCTGGCAGAGAAGGCAAAGGGCAAGATGAGATGGGTCAGATGTTTTTCACGGTCCCACAGTGTTAACAAGTAAGTTAACACGGTCCCCACTAGGAGAACAGAACCAGAAAGAATTTGGGGTTAAATGGGCCACGCTATTCTGGTTACTCACTGTTATGGCTAATGTAGGTGGATCCAAGTTACACGGAAGCCGAATGAATAGTCAGCACCCTGGACAGCTCCAAGCACATTGCTCTGCTGCTGCTCCCGGGGTGACTTTTATATTTCAGGGACTTCACTGTCATTTCACTGGCCACTAGTATGGAATAGGACTCTCTAGACTTAGGAAGGTTATTTAGATGTTGAGAGCTTTACAACTATATCAAGGGTGGAGTTGAAACGTCTATATAGATTGGGAATCATTTGTCTAGACTGTGGTGGGGACTATTGGATCCCAGAGTGTGCAGCCCTGTGGGGAAAGATGGAACTGCAACCTCTGACATCCTGTGAGCACTGATGTTAGCTGCAGCAAGTGATGTAGCACACTGTTAATTTTTTTATGTACAAGTCAAACCTGCATCTTCAACCAAGCTACCTGAATTAGGGTGTCTTGGAGTCATTTTGACCTCTGAACTTTCACTCATACCACGGCATGGCGGCAGAGGGGTTACTAGACACAACCACATAGCCCACTCTCCTACATTATTGAGAAATGACATAAGATTCCTCGTTTTGAAAAATTTCTGGCAATTCACCCCGTTAAAAGAAAAATAGTCTCTTCTTCTAAAGAATTTATGGTCTGGATTCCCTTTTCTGTGATGTTTTGGATGGGGTTAGAAAGATTTTTCTATAAGAGGATATGCGGTTGCTGGCAATTCTCAAATCTTTTTGTGGCACTCTGATTATATCAATAAACAGTCAATAGACTTGTAAAACTATATATTTAAAATAATTTACTAAAAATGTAGTCTTAAGACTGAAATGGCATCAAGAGTAAAAAAATCTCATATTAAATTCCCTGTTAGTTATTGTATAGCATTCATGTCCTATAAAGCCAAAGCCAGTTTCAGAGGTGACCTTTTCTGATGCATATACCTTCGTTTTTCTCTCGTTTCTGCACCAGAGCTTATCATGTACAGACTAAAAAAGCAACATCAACAAAAAGCACAAATGTTTTGCTTTGGCTCCAGAAACAATGGAAACTAAAGCAAACTGAAATTCTTTCTCACTGTTTAGAAATATTGTGCATTGAGAGAAAGTAAGCCTATGGATCATTCAAAAATACTTTCTAATTAAATTGGTAGTCATAAAACTGTATTTTGCCTTCAGGCTGATACGTCTAGGTTTCTGGTATAGCCTTGGCTGTTTAGCTCGTATGACAATCCATCATTCTTCAGGATTCTTCTTGGGTTGAAATGACCCATCATTTGTTTTGCAGATACCTCAAATCAGCTATGCATCCACAGCCCCAGAGCTAAGTGATAACACCAGGTATGACTTTTTCTCTCGAGTGGTCCCGCCTGACTCCTACCAAGCCCAAGCCATGGTGGACATCGTGACAGCACTGGGATGGAATTATGTGTCGACACTGGCTTCTGAGGGGAACTATGGTGAGAGCGGTGTGGAGGCCTTCACTCAGATCTCAAGGGAGATTGGTAAGCATATATTTATCAGATGATTGTATTTGGAGGTGACAGGTTGCTGATGCTTGAGCATCTCCAAGTGCTCTCTTATCTGTAGGGAATAATTAGAACTCCTACAAATGCATGAACTAGGCTGTCCACTCTAGAGGGAAGCTGGGTTTATTATAAATGATTTTGTTGTTCATAGGCCTATCAAGGTGACATTTTGGTGCTAATTTAGGAAGTAGGGCTCCTGACTCAAGTGAACATTTTTTAAAGTTGTCTGTTTTGACAAGGGAGTTTGCTGGCACATTAGAGGCACTGTAAATTTGAATAAATGACATAGTATTTGATTGTTCTAGATGGAAGTTTACATTAGCAAGTCATTAAATTAAAAAAAAAAGTCAGTGGAATTTAACATCCAACACTAGAGGGATTAAGCCTAGTAATCATCTTAAAACAATGCTGAAGTAGCCCCCAAGGCTATACTTAAGCAATATTCTTATTGTCATGTTTGACTTTTTGCATTTTTATTCTTAACGAAAACTCTGAAGCTTAGGGTGTGGTGAAGGGCAAGATGTAAAAACTTGTTTACAACAAGGTACTGCTGACCTCCATCCTGGGCTTTTTTTCAAAGTGCTTATTCAAGTGTCTAGGCATTTCACCATCTTGTATATGTACCAATGAGGTTATAAATCCATTCTACTACTTTGAAAACACAGAGCAAAACAGAGGAACAACTTAGAGCACAGATCTTAACTGCTGATTTGTCAACAACGTATCTTTGTGAATGAAATATGTTATTGTTACTTAAGTACTATTATTCTTATTAAGAATGAATGAATTTTTCTATAAGAGTAATAATATTTTGTGGAAAGATTAAAGTGTCCATTGATTGTTTTTCAGTAATTTTGAGCCTGTAGAAAGATATTATGTTGATAAATTTATTGTTTTTCTTAGAGGCCTCGACTCAGAAAAAGATCATGGGAGTGATTTGGGCTTAACCATAATTACCAAGGACAAAAAGTCTGATGTTATTGAAATAGGATTTTCACTTCAGAGAGTTGCAGATGACTGCAAGCTTTTCTGTACATAGTAGGGTATAGAAAATTATAATACACAATATTTAGTATCTTTAACATTTGTTCTACATTTGTGCTATTGCAGAAAATGTATAAAAGGCCTGGTCTTATTGGACAGATTGGGCTAATTGATTTAATTAGACAACTGTTCACACCTGCTGTAAGTGTGCATGATGCCATAATCTTTGCTCTCTGGGAATTTATATCATTATTGCTATAAAACGGATTCAAAACATTCAATTGATCTTTAAATTATGACAAATTATATTATCTTCTTGGATAAAAATCTAAAGTTCATCTTTAGAGGAAATGCCCACTCAAATGAAAACAATAGCTTCTGGAAATAGCATTAATGTATTATTTAAGCAACTGATGTCAGTTCTTACCAGAGTGATAATTCAACAAGAGAAGGAAACTAATAAAGTATGTATTGAAATAAGTTTTCTGCAGTGATCCTGGACATTCTGCAACTTGAGGACACATTTTGTGTGCATGAGATAGATTACTATAAAAAATTCAAAACAGGACATAATCTGCCAATTGTTGCAGAATCTGACAAAATGCATTGTTCTAAAAGTTAAGTGAAACCACAACTTTATTCTTTTGACTAAAATAAGAAATACTTAGTTTTTATTTTTTTAGGGAGCATTGCTATGCTTTGGTAATACTGTCACATAAAAGGATTTAGATGGTGCCATTCATTATTCCTGTTTCTATCATAGTCATTAGCATGGGAGAAAATAATTTTGGTGCCTTGTATATGCTCTTGATTAGAGCAACACATTCCTTCTGTGTTGATCTTTTCAGTATTCTGTGACTTGATTGGTTGTCCATTCTATTTCAGTTCTTACTTATCTGGGGAATGGAGGAGGGATGGATTGTCAATTAATATGCAGAATACTGAAAAGGCCAAATTAGTACCACACTGGAGTATGCCATGGAATATATTAAATATCAAAATCATCCCTCATTTTAATGACAAAGATTTTTATCTAGAACAAAAATAGCTGAAAATTAAACCTTTTATATGACAATGATATTAATGGGAATGGCAAATGGTAGCAACTTAACCCATTCTGAAATTATCTGATGTCTCTAATGAAAATTCATTAGTTCTAAAACATTTGCAGCTCTTACTACAACACTGATGACATCTGTCACCATGTTAGTAGTGTGTTTTTAAAAAAACCTCAGTAGCTTGACTGAAGGAGATGTATACATTAATTTATTTTGGAGTGTCTGCCCATTAATAAAATTGTATATTTCCCCAACTCATAATGTTCTCTGTACAACATCGATTGCTAAGAAATTTCAGTGTAAATTGAGGCTTCCTCTGTCTTACCTCTGATTAACTCAAGCAGATCATAATGGAGTGATGGCGAAATGAAAATCAGTTTAGTGATAAATTGCTTCTATGGTTTGATTAGAATGGTTTTCATTTTAACAAAATCAGACTTGGGGAAGTCTCCTTTGTTAATCTGGGAGAATGAAGTTTATGAGTGTATGATGGTCATGATCAGACCTCAGTGATGGCTCTTCCCTAGTTGAGATCTTTCTGAAGGGGAGAGGGCCAGGAGACACTTGATAAAGACAAATAGCCCCTTGATATCCCAGTTGTTGTAGTGTCATCCCAAGGCATCTCTTGACTATAGGATTATTGCTGGAGAAGGGAAAAAAACCTATTTGGTATCAGCAAATAGCACAGTTTTACTGACTGGAGCATAGTTTGTATAGTGAAATATGGGAGACAAAATTGGAAGGCTTGACATAGACACATGATTATTTCAAATCATAGGTTGTTTATTTTATCCTTAGTTTTCTAGACAATGGAGGTGTGCTAGGCCATTCTGCATTGCTATGAAGAAATCCCTGAAAGTGTGTAATTTATGAGAAAAGAGGTTTAATTGGCTCATGGTTCTGTGGGCTGTACAGGAAGCAGAGTGGCATTCACTTCTGAGGAGGCTTCAGGAGGCTTACAATCATGGCAGAAGGTGAAGCAGGAGCAAAGGAAGGAGGTGCAGCACACTTTTAAATGACCAAATTTTGTGAGAACTCACTATCTTGAAGATAGCACCAGGTAACGAGAGATCTGCCCCATGACCCAAACACCTTCCACCAGGCCCTGCCTCCATCACTGGGGATCACATTTCGACGTGAGATTTGGGTGGGGATAAATATCCAAACTATATCATTCCACCCTGGCTCCTCTCAAATCTCATGCTCTTTTCACATTGCAAAATACAATTATGCCTTCCCAATAGTCCCCCCAAATGTCAACTCATTGTAGCATTAACTCAAAAGTCCAGGCTGTGTGTGATGGCTCATGCCTGTAATCCCAGCACTTTGGGAGGCTGAGGTGGAGTTTGAGACCAGCCTGGCCAACATGGTGAAACCCAGTCTCTACTAAAAATTAGCCAGGCATAGAGGCATGTACCTGCTGTCCCAGCTACTTGGGAGGTTGAGGCAGAAGAATTGCTTGAACCTGGGAGGTGGAGGTTGCAGTGAGCTGACATTACACCAATGCACTTCAACCTGGGTTACAGACCAAGACTCCATCTCAAAAAAAAAAAGATGTCCAAGTTCAAAGTCTCATCTGAGACAGAGCAAGTCCTTTCCACCTATGAGCCTGTAAATAAAAAACAAGTTATTTACTCCTAAGATACAATGTGAGTAGAGTCATTGGATAAACATTCCTATTCCAAAAGGAAGAAATTGCCAAAAGAAAGGGGCTGCAGGCTCCATGCAAGTTCAAAACTTCAAAACACAGCAGGGAAGTTATTACATCTTAAAGCTCCAAAAATGGTTTCCTTTGACTCCATGTCTCACATCCAGGGCACACTGTTGTGAGGGGTGGGCTCCCAAGGCCTTAGGCAGCTCCACCCCTGTGGCTTTTCAGGGTTCAGCCCTTGTGTCTTCTCTCATAAGTTGTTGAGTACCTGCAGCTATTCCAGGCACCGGGTGCAAACTGCTGGTGGATCTACTATTCTGGAGTCTGGAGGATGGCCTCTTTCTAACAGCTCCATTTGGCAGTGCCCCATTGGGGACTCTGTGTGGGGGCTCCAACTCCACATTTCCCCTTGGCACTGCCCTTGTAGAGGTTTTCTGTGAGGGCTCTGCCCCATCAGCAGGCTTCTGCCTGGGTGCCTAGGCTTTTCCATACACCCTCTGAAATGTAGGCAAAGGGTGCCAAGCCTCATCACTCTTGCACTCTGTGCACTTGCAAGCTTAATGCCACATGGAGGCTGCCAAGGTTTATAGTGGCTCATGCTCTCCAGAGCACTGGCATGAGCAATATCTGAGGCCCTTTGAGCCAAGGCTAGAGCTGGAGTGGCTGGGATGTGGGTAACAGTGTCCTGAGGCTGCACAGGGCAGTGGGGCCCTGGACCTGGCCCATGAAAGGACTCTTCCCTCCTATGCCTCTAGGCTGTGATAGGAGGGACTGCTATGAAGGTCTCTGAAATGCCATGGAGGCCTTTCCCCCATTGTCTTAGATATTAGGACTTGGCTCCTTTTAGTTATGCAAATATCTCTAGCAAGTGGTTGCTCCACAGCCTGCTTGAATTCCTCTCTTGAAAAAGCTTTTTCTTTCTCTGCCCCATGGCTACCGTATAAATTTTCCAAACTTTTATACCCTGCTTCCCTTTTAAATATAAGTTGCAGCTTTAAGTCATTCCTTTGCTCCCACATCTGAGTGTAGGTTATTAAAAGCAGCCAGACCACATTTTGAATGATTTGCTGCATAGAAATTTCTTCTGCCGTATACCCTAGGTCATTATTTTCAAGTTCAAACTTCCACAGAGCCCTAAGGCATGAAGAGAATGCAGCCAAGCTGTTTGCTAAGGCATAACACAGGTAACCTTTGCTCCAGAGTACAGTAAGTCCGGCATTTCCATCTGAGACCTCAGCAGCCAGGATTTCACTGTCCATATCACTATTACCATTTTGGTGAAAACCATTTAACTGGTCTCTAACAAGGTACAAACTTTCCCTCATCTTCCTATCTTCTCCTGAGCCCTCCAAACTCTTCCAACCTCTGCCTGTTACCCAGTTTCAAAGTCACTTCCACATTTTCAGGTATCTTTATAGCAATGCCCCACCCCTCAGCACCAATCTTCTGTATTAGGCTGTTCTTGCATTTCTCTAAAGAAACACCCAAGACTGGGTAATTTATGACAAAAGGGGTTTAATTGGCTCATGGTTCTGCAGGCTGTACAGGAAGCATAGCAGCATCTGCTCCTGGGGAGGCCTTTTGAGGTTTACAGTCATCATAGAAGGTAAAGCAGGAGCAAGCACACCACATAATGGAAGCAAGAGCAAGAGACAGTTGGGAATGGGGGAGATGAAACACACATTTCAGCCACCAGATCTTGTGGGAACTCACCATCCTGAAGATAGCACCAAGCCATGAGGGCTCTGCCCCCATGTCCCAGCACCTCCCACCAGGCCCCACCTTCAGCATTGGGGATTACAGTTGCACATGAGCTTTGGGCAGGGACAAATATTCAAATTATATTAGGAGAAAACTGCTGAGGAGAGGGGGATCTATCAGAATGTATATTTAAGGTTGTACTGTGAGAAGTAAAAGACAAGGAGACCAGTTCAGGGGCCATTCCAATAAAAATCTTGGCCTGATATAGGGCAGTGATAATAGAAATGGAAGAGGAGACAGACTTGGGGGTCATTTGTGAGGTGAAGTCTATGAAATTTAGTAACTGATTGGACACAGAGCTTGAAGGTATGAAAGAAGTTAAAGTTGAACTTGAAATTGTATATCTGGGCAACTAGGAAAAGGCAGGTACCGTAAACAGAAAAGAGATAGTAAAATGAACACAGTAAACTTTAGGTAATAGTACATAGCTTTGTGGAGAAGAATAGCAAGGAACATTGATCTAGAGCCAAGCAGGAACTGAGATATAGATCAAAGTTCATTCTCATAAAATTGAGGATGGAAAGGTGGTTGGTAAGGTGAGAAGTAAAGGGGAATGAGGATGGACTCATGGGGAGAAGTTTTCATATAAAG
Source organism: Papio anubis (assembly GCF_008728515.1). NCBI lineage: Eukaryota > Metazoa > Chordata > Mammalia > Primates > Cercopithecidae > Papio > Papio anubis. The sequence continues at coordinate 31,266,288 of NC_044979.1, forward strand.
GTGTATGATATGGTTTGGCTGTGTCCCCACCCAAATCTCACCTTGAATTATAATAATCCCCATGTGTCAAGGGTGGGGCAAGGTGGAGATCATTGAATCATGGGGGTAGTTTCCCCCATACTGTTCTCATGGTAATGAATGAGTCTCATGAGATCTGATGGTTTAATAAATGAGAGTTCCCCTGCACAAGCATTCTTGCCTGCCACCATGTAAGACGTGACTTTGTCCCTCATTTGCCTTCCACTATGATTGTGAGGCCACCCCCAGCCATGTGGAACTGTGAGTCAGTTAAACCTCTTTCCTTTATAAATTACTCAGTCTTGGGTATGTCTTTATTAGCATTGTGAGAACAGACTTATACAGTGTGGGAATAATGGCCTAGACATTGCAATGGGGAGGTAACAGTATGGTGGAGTGTTCTCTTTTCATGGGTTTATGGTCATGGGAGGGCTCTCAGTGTCCTTTAAAGAAGACTTCAATTATTGGAGATGATAAAAAGAGCTCCTCAGAAAAAAAATTTAACAATGTTGAGCAGTGCTTCATAAGAAAACATGAACGTTTGCCAGAATGCATAGCTGAACATGCACAGTAGGGTTGGGGTTAGGGCTAGGGTTCCTACATGAAGTGAGGTCCTTGAAAGGAGGTATTTTATAGTAAAGTATAGTAAACTAGGTGGCTTAAAATAATAGAAATTTATCATCTCACAGTTCTGGACACTAGAAATAAAAAATTAAGGTATCAGCAGGGCCATGCTGCTTCTGAAACTTGTAGGAGAGAATCCCTCCTTGCCTGTGTTAGCTTCTGGTGTTTGCTGACAATCCATGGTATTCCTTGGCTTGTAGATGCATCACTACAGTCTCTGCCTCTACCATCACATGACTATCTTCTTCCATCTCGTGTTTGTCTCTGTATCTTCTCTTCTTATAACAATGCAGACGTATTGGAATAAAGGCCCACCCTACTCCAGTATGACCTCATCTTAACTAACTATATTTGCAATGACCCTCTTTCCAAATAAGGTCACATTCTGAGGTAGGATTTCAATGTATTTTTCTTGGGAGATAATTCATTTTTTAACAGAGGGTGAAGGAGGGTATACTCAGAAAGTTAACTTCCAGTGATAGGGTTGGGAGGTGGGCCAGGAGGACAACATGTTGGTAATAAGGATGAGAGGGGCTTAAGCAGACAGAATTTAGTTAATGGAGAAGCCTGTAATATAGTGGTTTCACAAGTTCCTTTTGGAATGTTATGGAATTCTACTCTCTCAATACTGACTCTTGGGTAAATGAGGTAACCTAATGGATAATTCAGGGTTCCAGACTGGGGTAAGTGATGGGATCCCAGTGTCTGTCTGGCTTTCCTAGGTAGTTGAGAGCTTCCCAATAGGATCACAATAGACACTGCCAACACAGGTGTGTACCTGCTGTTCACCTGCCCTGCTTTGTGTAATTCCAAGAAACTTCTCTTTGATGACACCTGGAAAATTACATAAATCCAGAGAAGTTTTTTTCTGGCCTAATTTATTTTTATTTCCCTCTTTAGTCTTTTGGTTTGAGGGAAGAGAATAGCTTAGTTGCTGCTGGTTAAGACCTACATGTTACACAACCGTTAGCTGTTAGGTCCACAGTCATCTATTTCTGTCTTGTTTAAATTCCTTGATATAATGTTTCATTGATATTATAATAAAGGAGTTGATAATATTCATTCATGCTTTTCCATCATAAGCTCTGGGCCTGGTGGCTCATAACTCAATAAATGACTTCCTTTAGTCTTTTGACAGGTTCCTTCTCTTCTTTGTCTTACATTATTGTATTATTTTTAAAAGAAGACAGGATAATAAATGTTAATGCTACTGCTATCATTATAAGGGGCAAAGAAGCTAAAGTTTTATCTCTGAAGATAAAAGGAATATGTGAAAACATATCTTTTCACTGTAGATTTGCACAGTATGGTGGCACAGCTTCTTTAATCAGTCATCATGTTTATGAATGGCTTATTGAAGATGACAGGTCTTCAAGTCGTCATTGCATACGTTACAGGGGGCAGAATAGACCTGATTCTGTCAAATATTCTACTATATGTGTCTTTCTCCCCTAAATTTGCAAATACTGGGAGCTTCTGACTATTGTTTGACATGTTCAGAATATTAACGTCTTAGAGTTGGAAGAGACCAGAGAGTTGTTGGGACGGAAGATTCTGTTTGAAATGTTAATGTAATGAACCAATTTAATTAGTTCATTTTTTGTGTATTAAAAATGACAGTTGCCAAAAAGTTTGGAGTTTTTTTTTTTTTTTTTTGGTGAGGGTCAAGCAATAAAGTAAGGAAAATTTCATCCCTAGTGTACAATCGAAACGTGTTCACTGATCATATTTTTAACGTATCTTCATATAGTTTTAAAAGAAAGTATTTTCCCCTCTTGGATTATAAACAAGAAACAAGTTTCTGTTAACTGAAATGGATTCACTTTAAGATTAAAACAAAGTATTTTCAATGACAGAAAGGAAAGAATACATAAAGAGCAGTGTTTCCCCTCAGATGTTCATTGCTTTGGAAAGATGACTTCCAGCAGGCAAAAATCAATTTGACAAAAGTATTAATGTTGTAAAATACTATGAATGAAAGGAAACAATTTAATTCAATTGAAAATTTTACTTTATATTCGTACAGCTGAGTTCCATTGATAACACCACATTTTGAGTTACAAATCACATTTAATTAATATTAACACCAGGTAATTGGCAAGAATAACTTCAAAGGAGGGCTGAGAAAATTGCAAATTGGAACTGCAGGTGCAGTGATACTGTAGAAGCTTTATAGGGATCCAAAGGACATGCATATGATTTTAACAATTATTGCAGAACCTGATCAAATAGAGTGTCATTTCAAAGCTGTTCTTCACCCCAGCCATTCCTAATATTTAGGGCCTAGTAACTGCCAAGTAGCAACAGCTGCTGTTAATATGAAACAGCAAACAGCATTCAAATAAGTGCTTTAAAACCTATGATTCTTATGCTGTAGTTAAGTTGTTAGTAAACAATGGCAGTTTGATGCAGTAGAACCAGCCTTGGAGTCAGAAGCACTTCTTGAAATCCCTATTTTTCAATTATGAGATTTTTTTTTTTTTTTTTAATTTATTTATTATTATTATTATACTGTAAGTTGTAGGGTACATGTGCATAACGTGCAGGTTTGTTACATATGTATACTTGTTGTGTTGGTGTGCTGCCATCAACTCGTCATTTATATCAGGTATAACTCCCAATGCAATCCCCTCCCCTCCCTCCCCATGATAGGCCCGGTGTGATGTTCCCCTTCGGAGTCAAGTGATCTCATTGTTCAGTTCCCACCTATGGTGGCGAGAACATGTCTGCGGTGTTTGGTTTTCTGTTCTTGTGATAGTTTGCTAAGGGAATGATGGTTTCCAAAGCTGCATCCATGTGTACAAAGGACGCAAACTCATCCTTTCTTATGGCTGCATAGTATTCCATGGTGTATATGTGCCCATTTTCTTAATCCAGTCTGTCACTGATGGACATTTGGGTTGATTCAAGTCTTTGCTATTGTGGTAGTGCCGCCAATAATAAACATCACGTGTGCATGTGTCTTTATAGCATATTTATAATCAACTTTGGGTATATACCCAGTAATGGGATGGCTGGGTCATATGGTGTGCATCTAGTTCCTAGATCCTTGAGGTGTAGCCTTTCATTTTCCATAATGGTTGAACTAGTTTACAATCCACCAACAGTGTAAAAGTGTTCCTATTTCTCCACATCCTCTCAGCACCTGTTGTTTCCTGACTTTTAATGATCACCATTCTAACTGGTGTGAGATGGTATCTCATTGTGGTTTTGATTTGCATTTTTTCTCTGATGGCCAGTGATGATGAGCATTTTTCATGTGTCTGTTGGCTGTATAGATAATGTCTTCTTTGAGAAATGTCTATTCATATCCTTTGCCCACTTTTTGATGGGATTGTTTGTTTTTTTTCTTGTAAATTTGTTTGAGTTCTTTGTAGGTTCTGGATATTAGCCCTTTGTCAGATGAGTAGATTGCCAAAAATTTTCTCTCCCCATTCTGTAGGTTGCCTGTTCACTCTGGTGGTGATTTCTTTTTGCTGTGCAGAAGCTCTTTAGTTTAATAGAGATCCCATTTGCAGCAATTTTGGCTTTTGCTGCCACGTTGCTTTTGGTGTTTAGACATGGGGAGTCTTTGCCCATGCCTATGTCCTGAATGGGTACTACCTAGGTTTTTTCCTCTAGGATTTTATGGTATTAGGTCTAACATTTAAGTCTCTAATCCATCTTGAATTAATTTTAAGTATAAGGAGTAGGGAAAGGATCAGTTTCAGCTTTCTACTTATGGCTAGCCAATTTTCCCAGCGCATTTATTTAAATAGGAATCCTTTCCCCATTTCTTTGTTTCTCAGGTTTTGTCAAAGATCAGATGGCTGTAGATGTGTGGTATTATTTCTGAGGACTCTGTTCTGTTTCGTGATCCTCCTCTGTTTTGGTACCAGTACCATGCCGTTTTGGTTACTGTAGCCTTGTAGTATAGTTTGAAGTCAGGTAGCGTGATGCCAGCTTTGTTCTTTGGCTTAGGATTGTCTTGGAGATGCGAGACTTTTTTGGTTCCATATGAACTTTAAAGCAGTTTTTCAATTCTGTGAAGAAACTTCGTTGGTAGCTTGATGGGAATGGCATTGAATCTATAAATTACCTTGGGCAGTATGGCCATTTTCCACGATATTGATGATTCTTCCTATCCATAGGCATGGTATGTTCTTCCATTTGTTTGTGTCCTCTTTTATTTCCAGTGAGCAGTGGTTGTGGTTCTCCTTGAAGAGGTCAGCACATCCCTTGTAAGTTGGATTCCCTAGGTATTTGATTCTCTTTAGGCAATTGTGAATGGAAGTTCATTCATGATTTGGCTCTCTGTTTGTCTGTTACTAGTGTATAGAATTTGTGATTTTTGCACATTAATTTTGTATCCTGAGACTTTGCTGGAAGTTCTTATCAGCTTAAGGAGATTTTGGAGGCCGAGACAATGGGGTTTTCTAAATATACAATCATGTCATCTGCAAACAGGGACAATTTGACTTCTTCTTTTCCCTAACTGAATACCTTGATTTCTTTCTCTTGCCTGATTGCCCTAGCCAGAACTTCCAACACTATGTTGAATAGGAGTGGGGTAGAGAGGGCATCCCTGTCTTAATGCCAGTTTTCTGAGGAATTTTTCCAGTTTTTGCCCATTCAGTATGATATTGGCTGTGGGTTTGTCATAAATAGCTCTTATTATTTTGAAGTGCGTTCCATCAATACCCGAATTTATTGGCGTTTTTAGCATGAAGAGGCTGTTGAATTTTGTCAAAAGCCTTTTCTGCATCTATTGAAATAATCATGGACATACTTTGGTTCTGTTTATATGCTGGATTATGTTTATTGATTTGCGAATGTTGAACCAGCCTTGCATCCAGGGATGAAGCCCACTTGATCATGGTGGATAAGCTTTTGATGTGTTGCTGAATCCAGTTTGCCAGTATTTTTATTGAGGATTTTGCATCGATGTTCATCCAGGGATATTGGTCTAAGGCCTCTTTTTCAATTGTCTCTGCCAGGCTTTGGTATCAGGATGATGTTGGCCTCATAAAATGAGTTGGGGAGGATTCCCTCTTTTTGTGGGTGGAATAGTTTCAGAAGGAATGCTTAACTCCTCCTTGTACCTCTGGTGGGAATTCAGCTGTGATCATCCATCTGGTCCTGGACTTTTTTGGTTGGTAGGCTGTAATTGTTGCCTCAATTTCAGAGCCTGCTATTGGTCTATTCAGAGTTCAACTTCTTCCTGGTTTTAGTCTTGGAAGAGTGTAAGTGTCAGGAAATTATCCATTTCTTCTAGATTTTCCAGTTTATTTGTAGAGGTGTTTATAGTATTCTCTGATAATGGTAGTTTGTATTTCTAGGTCGTTGTTGATATCCTTGTCATTTTTTTAATTAATTCCGATTTGATTCTTCTCTCTTTTCTTCTTTATTAGTCTTGCTAGTGGTCTGTTGTCAATTTTGTTGATCTTTCAAAAACCAACTCCTGGATTCATTGATTTTTTGGAGGGTTCTTTGTGTCTCTATCTCCTTCAGTTCTGCTCTGATCTTAGTTATTTTAGCCTTCTGCTAGTGGAATGTGTTTGCTCTTGCTTCTCTAGTTCTTTTAATTCTTGATGTTAGAGTGTCAATTTTAGATCTTTCCTGCTTTCTCTTGTGGGCAGTGCTATAAATTTCCCTCTACACACTGCTTTAAATGTGTCCCGAGATTCTGGTATGTTGTATCTTTGTTCTCATTGGTTTCCAAGAACATCTTTATTTCTGCCTTTCATTTTCGTTTATGTACCCAGTAGTCATTCAGGAGCAGGTTGTTCCGTTTCTTCCATGTAGTTGGCTTAGCGGTTTGATTGGTTCTTAGTCCTGGTTCTAGTTTGATTGCACTGTGGTCTGAGAGACAGTTTGTTATAATTTCTGTTCTTGTACATTTTGCTGAGGAGTGCTTTACTTCCAATTATATGGTCAATTTTGGAGTAAGAATGCGATGTGGTGCCTGAAGAATGTATATTCTGTTGATTTGGGGTTGAGAGTTCTATAGTGTATATTAGGTCTGCTTGCTGCAGAGATGAGTTCAATTCCTGGATATCCTTGTTCACTTTCTATCTCGGTGATCTGTCTAATGTTGACAGTGGAGTGTTGAAGTCTCCCATTATTATTGTATGGGAGTCTAAGTCTCTTTGTAAGTCTCTAAGGACTTGCTTGATGAATCTGGGTGCTCCTGTATTGGGTGCATATATATTTGGGATAGTTAGCTCTTCCTGTTGAATTGATCCCTTGACCATTATGTAATGGCCTTCTTTGTCTCTTTTGATCTTTGATGGTTTAAAGTCTGTTTATCAGAGACTAGGATTGCAACCCGCTTTTTTTTTGTTCTCCATTTGCTTGGTAAATCTTCCTCCATCCTTTGAGCCTATGTATGTGTCTCTGCGTGTGAGATGGGTCTCCCTGAATACAGCAGACTGATGGGTCTTGACTCTTTATCCAGTTTGCCAGTCTGTGTCTTTTCATTGGAGCATTTAGTCATTTACATTTAAGGTTAAAGATTGTTGTAGTGAGCTTGATCCTGCCATTATGATATTAACTGGTTATTTTGCTCATTAGTTGATGCAGTTTCTTTCTAGCCTCGATGGTCTTTACATTTTGGCATGTTTTTGAGATGGCTGGTACGGTTGTTCCTTTCCATGTTTTAGTATTGTATTCAGGGGTCTCTTGTAAGGCAGGCCTAGTGGTGACAAAATCTCTAAGCATTTGCTTATCTGTAAAGGATTTTATTTCTCCTTCACTTATGAAACTTGGTTGGCTGGGTATGAAATTCGGTTAAGAATTCTTTTTCTTTAAGAATGTTGAATATTGGCCCCCCTCTCTTCTGGCTTGAGAGAGTTTTGCCGAGAGATCTGCTGTAGGTCTGATGGGCTTCCCTTTGTGGGTAACCCGACCTTTCTCTCTGGCTGCCCTTAGATTTTTTCCTTCATTTCAACTTTGTGGTGAATCTGGCAATTATGTGTGTCTTGGAGTTTGCTCTTCTCGAGGAATTATCTTTGTGGCTAGTTCTCTGTATTTCCTGGATTTGAATGTTGGCCTTTCAGCCCTGCTAGGTTGGGAAGTTCTCCTGGATGATATCCTGAAGAGTGTTTTCCAACTTGGTTCCATTTTCCCCCTCACTTTCAGGCACCCCAATCGGACGTAGATTTGGTCTTTTTTTACATAATCCCATACTTCTTGCTTGCAGGCTTTGTTCATTTCTTTTTCTTCTTTTTCTTTGGTTTCTCTTCTCGCTTCATTTCATTCATTTTAGTCCTCAATCACTGATACTCTTTTCTTCCAGTTGGTCGAATTAGGTTACTGAAGCTTGTGCATTTTGTCACACGTATTTCTCGTGTCATGGTTTTCATCTCTTTCATTTAGTTTTTAGGACCTTCTCTGCATTAATTAGTCTAGCCGTCAATTCTTCCACTTTTTTTCCAAAGATTTTTAGTTTCTTTAAACGTGCGTAATTTCCCTCCTTTAGCTCAAGAAATTTGATGGACTGAAGCCTTCTTCTCTCATCTAGATCAAAGTCATTCTCCGTCCAGCTTTGATCGTTATAACGGCGATGAGCTGGCAGCTCCTTTGCGGGGAGATGTGCTCTTGTTTTTGAATTTCCAGCTTTTTCTGCCCTGCTTTCCCCATCTTTGTGGTTTTATCTGCCTCTGGTCTTTGTTAATTAATTTGATGTACTGATGGGGTTTTGGTGTAGGTGTCCTTCCTGTTTGATATGGTTTTCCTTCCTAACAGTCAGGACCCTCAGCTGTAGGTCTGTTGGAGATTGCTTGAGGTCCCTCAGACCCTGTTTGCGCAGGTATCAGCAGCAGAGGCTGCAGAAGATAGAATATTTCGAACAGCAAGTGTACCTGTCTGATTCTTGCTGGAAGCTTCCTCTCAGGGGTGTACTCCACCCTGTGAGGTGGGGTAGACTGCCCCTAGTGGGGGATGTCTCCCCGTGCCAGGCTGCCTCAGGGGTCCGGGGACCCTTTGAGCAGGAGTCTGTCCTTCTCAGATCTCCCAACCTCGTGTTGGGAGATCCACTGCTCTCTTCAAAGCTGTCAGACAGAGTCGTTTTGCGTCTGCAGAGAGGTGTCTGCTGCTTTGTTATTGTTTTCTGTGCCCTGCCCCAGAGGTGGAGTCTACAGAGAGACAGGCAGGTTTCCTTGAGCTGCTGTGAGCTCCACCCAGTTTGAGCTTCCCAGCAGCTTTGTTTACTGGCAAGCCTCTGCAATGGCGGGCCCTCCCCCAGCCTGGCTGCTGCCTTGCCGGTAGATCACAGACTGCTGTGATAGCGAGGGAGGCTCGTGGGTGGGACCCTCGACAGGTGTGGGATATGATCTCTGGTGCTGTTTCCAAAGCACAGTATTGGGGTGGGAGTTGCAGTTCTCAGGTGTTGTGTCTCAGTTCCCCTGGCTAGGAAAGGGATTGCCTGCTTCTCCAGGTGAGGCAATGCCTGCGCCCTGCTTCAACTCTGGCTGATGCGGGCTGCAGCAGCCTGACCAGTACCGATGCGTCGGCACTCCCCAGTGAGATGAACCCAGTACCTCAGTTGAAAATGCGAAATCACGGTCTTCTGTGTGGCTGGCTGGGAGTTGAAGACTGGAGCTGCTCCTATTCGGCCATCTTGCTCCGCCCCCAATTATGAGATTTTGTTAACAAGCTTCTCTGAGAATTAATTTCCTTGTCTGTAAAATGGAGGCCCTTTCTGCTCAGTAATAATCCAATGATAGAATTCTTGTGAATGTTCTTTATGAACTCGAAAGTGCTACTTAATATCAGGTATTACTAGTGAAAGGAATGGGGATAATACAGATTTTCCCCTCAAAGCCATAACAAAGCTGTATATTATCCTAAAGATGGTAGGTATGTTGCCTGGCGTGTAGGATATTTGAAATAGCAGAGTGTTTTTGCTTGATCTTAGCTATATGTGGCTAAGATTCTACATGAAAGACCAGAGAGGAGGATTTCAAGTGACTCCTGACCATCTCCTCTCTCTTTTCTCTCTTTCAGTTCTCAATGCCATCCACCCACTCCTGGGCTAAGTATTTTACCATCCTATTCTTGTCATCCTTGGTTATTGAATATTATTTACCATGTCGCCTAACAGTTGTTTTTGCTTAAATGTGACCATTCAGTTGCCACTTTAAAAGGGCTGAGATTTGAGGACAAGTTTGGGGTATTTTGCCTCATCCTTAGCAATGTGCTTCCAGAGTCCCTGTGCGTAACTCTGTGGTACCACTTGCCACTCTGATTGCAGTGCCGATTTCTCTGTTAATCTCTTCTATCAGGACATGTTTTATCTTAGTGGAAAGATCCCCATTACCCAGTACAGTACCTGGCATGTAACAGGTGCTTCATGAATTTCTGTTGAATGACCATTGTCACCAGATTCATGGTTGTGTTAGTAATGTGAGTCTGCAGGTAAGGTTTGCTCAGCCTCTGGGAAACAAAGGGCAGAGCTACTTCCAACCATGCTTTATAACCTTCAGGGGTTACTGTAATGTTAAGTCACGTTTTTATTGCTGGCAAATACCAAGCCGATAATCTGTAGGTTCATCCCAACTCTAATCTCTTAGGCAGCACTGGGGAGTGGTTAAGAACTTCTCACTGGCTGGGTTTATGTTCCAGATTTGTCATATTGTAGCAAAGGGATCTGGGTAACTTACTTAATCATGTTGTACCCCAATTTATTCGTGTGTAGAATGGGGATAACAATTGTACAAGAATTGAGTGAGATCATACGTAACAATGTGTGGCTCATGGCTAGTGTTCAATAATGGTCAATTTGTTTGTTTGTTTGTTTGTTTTTTTTTTGAGACCCAGTCTCACTCTGTCACTCAGGCTGAAGTGCAGTGGCATGATCTCGGCTCACTGCACCCTCTGCCTTCTGGGTTCAAGCGATTCTCCTGCCTCAGTCTCCCAAGTAGCTGGGATTACAGGTGCATGCCCCCACGTCTGACTGGTTTTTATATTTTTAGGAGAGATAGGGTTTCACCATGTTGGCCAGGCTGGTCTTGAACTCCTGACCTCAAGTGATTCATCTGCCTTGGCCTCCCAAAGTTCTGGCATTATAGGCACAAACCACCACGCCCAGCCTCAATTTGTATCTTGTAAGGAGCCCATCTACACCAGCAGGTAGCCTATGAGTGTTCTTACTGCCCTGAATATATGTCCAATTTGCTCAATGAGCAAAAGGCAGCAGAGAGGCTAAGTGCTCAATTAAATGCAGCCCATTCTTGCCATTCCTGAAACTTGCTCTGTACCTTAGCAGTGATAAATCTTATTGTTTCCTCACATGACTAATGTACTACCTAGCATAGTGCTGGCCATAGTTAAATACATGAATTCGTGAAATACCAGTCACAAATGGCTCACCAAATCTGCTTGCTTCTTTTTTATTTTGAATCTTCTTAAGAATGAATCAATTCAGTGAGCATTTATAGTGCAAGCTTTGAGGATACAGAGACAAATCATGGTCTTTGCTTTCCAGCAGGTCACTGTGTTTCAGAGGAGGTGGAGATGCAAACAATTACAAATTCATGTGATCTTTGCCTTAATGGAGGCATCATTTAGAGGCATTGCCTCCAAAACACTGCCTGAGAGAGAGCATCCTGCAGTTCATATAATGAAAAGACCTGGCATGAGACAGTGGAACAGGACAGCTTATGGACCCCAAGCTTGAAGGAAGTACACAATGGCATATGAGTTAAATTAATTCTGACAACTTGAGTAGAAATACAGTGTCCTAAGAAAAAGAGTGCAAAAAGTTGAATGTAGAATATTATGCCAACTTTGTAATGTAACAAATATATGAGAAATGTTTAATATGTGTAAAATATCTAGTGTTTGACGGTTCTTATTTCTTCATCTGTTGGTGATTACTCTCATGTATCCTCTTACGTGCAATCAGTGTGTGGCTTTACCTGACAGTGCTAGTCCCTGTTTTCCATGATCACCCCTACCCAGCATCACCCATGCCCTTGCAGCGATTTCTGTTTTGTTCAGTTCCTGAGTCTTAGCAGGGCCAACAGCTTCTACCCAACATCAACGCACAAGTTGCCAGGGTTTGGAATGGTTTTGTCATGATGGACCCTGTATTTGACTGTCTTGGAGTGAACCCTGAGCCCCTCTCTGTCACTGCAAACTCACAGTGATGTCCCACCAGACATTTGACTTACACTTCAGATCCTTGGAGATGGACATGTCCCCAAAATCTGGCCTGCTGGTTTTGGACCATGACACACTACCTATTCCTTGTCAACTTTACCTGACTGGGTTGAAGTGTCTCCTCCTCTGCCTTTATTCTCTCACAGCTGGTAAGGTCTGACTATGCATGAAGTCATCGAACAGAATCCTGGCTATCGTATGGGGCCCTGACCCCCTCTAGCTTGTTGTCTTTATATTTATCATGTTCTTTTAGTGTCATACAAATGAATAAATGTGAATTCCCAAGTGTAAGAGAATTTAGCCTCAAGTGATAGTTTGAACCTCTTTCCCAGAGATTCCTGTGCAAATGCTTCAAAAGGGCCAGGAGCTTCACATGAACTGTGTGGTCCCTGTTTTCAGTTATTTGTTTTCCTGCTACCTTACTCCCATTGCCAACTGTATTAGTTTTCTAGGGCTGCTGTAACGAAGTCCCATAAACTGGGTGGCTTGAGCAACAGAAATTTGGCCTCCACAGTTTGGGGGCCAGAAACTTGAGATCAAGGTGTCAGCCGACTTGGATCCTCCTGAGGCTGTGAGGAGGAATCTCTTCCAGCCTCTGTCCTTGCTTCTTGTGGTTTGCTGGTGATATTTGGCATTCCTTGGCAAGTAGAAGCGTCACTTCAATCTCTGCTTTCCTCTTTACATGGCATCTCCCCAATCATGGCTGCCAGATTGAGCCTGATTAATGAAGTTCTCTCTGACCTAAGCCCATATTTGTTCTGGTTCTTTGGGTGAATTTTGGCCCTGGGATTACCCATTTTCTTCTGAGGGATTAGCTTCTGTGATCAGAGCCTTGCCAGCTGGTCTCTGCATGCCTCGCAAGTCATGACAAGAAGTGTGCTTCTCTCCCATGCTTAGCCCCAAAGAAATCACATTCTTTTATTTTCCTTTCCAAGTCATTTCCTTGTTAAAGCCATTGTGTTTGGAAACTCCAGCACTAGATGAGAGCTTTAAGATGCAATCTGTACTTACTGTGTTGATAGAACGTAATATAAAAACACCCTTCTTCAGAAATGAAGCAACATCAGAATCTATTTATGTCATTTTTTATAGGCCCTAAAAGAGTTGGCCTGGGAATTAGGAGTGTTTTCTCAGTTTACTTCATCATGTATCAACTAAGCAACAAATATAGTTTCCTTGAAAATAAATGGCTTCATAATATAATAAAATCAGAAGGCTATCAGATGAATAGTTGATTGAAATAGGTGCCAGTTATTTCAGGGGTTACGTCCGTTGATAGAACTTGGCTGCAGTCTCTGTCCTCTAGGATCTGCATGTTTGACAGACTGGGCTGCTTTGTTTTTTTCACTCTTACCTGACCAAAGCCATTTCATGATTCATTGGGGGTCCCACAAGAGGAAGGCAGAGGAATGGAAATAAAGTGAAACTCAAGTCAGCACATTTTGTTTCTTGTTAACAGCTCTGGGAAGAGGTTTGGTTGGGAAAGGAATTTCAAGTAATGATTTAAACGTATCTTCTGGCAGTTGTAGCAGTGAGGAAAAAAAATAATGCCTCTTGTACCAGCTCAGATACACATCCAAGGCATTGGTACTTATGGTCATACGACTCTAGAGTTACATTTGCATCGTGAATCATGGCTGGCACATGCATAATGGTCTGTTAAGGGAAATAGGGATGTTCAGAGTGCATTGCTAGCCTTGTGTGTTTCATATTGTGGAGGGCAACCACTGTTTTCCCCTTTAAAATGTTGCTTGATGTTAGTGTCAGAGGAAACCCTGTGATAGATGGAATTATTCACTTGAGCTGATATGACATTTTATTTAACAAATATTTGAGCCCCTACTGTGTGTTGGGGCCTTGTTCTAAGTGGTAGGGATATGATGCTGAATGAATCAGACCTGCTTCCAGTCCTTGTGCAGTTTCCAGCCAAGCTTACTCTCTTTGCATTTTTCATGTCCTTGTAGTCTGAGATCTCTCTAGGCTACAGGAATTTTGCCTAAGCCTACAGAGTGAGATGCCATGAACAGAGAGTCCATGAAAAGGTGGAGATGGCCTACATCTATATGAATAACTACTTGACCCCTTGGGTGTTCTGGAGATGCTGGAGTTCACTTGAGGTGTCCATGGCATGCTGGGGGTAGGGGTCACACATTTGAATGAGAAAGAACATGTGTGCATGTGTTTTTGTGGGCACACACAGAGGACTAGGCCTGGACCGAGGAAGGAGCTAGGCCAGCTTGCCAGGTGCAGTGTTTGGGAGCATTGCCAGATGCCGGTGGCATGAAGAATTTCATTCAGGCTCACAGAGCACAGATCAGAGATGGTGGTCTTGGTGAGGACCTAAACATACTGCCACATGGCCAAAGAGTCACACATACCACGCTGCAACCTGGAATCCCTGCATGTCCTCCATGTTAGTTTGGTTAACATTTTCTTTTCCTTCTTTTCTTTTTTTCTGAGACAGAATCTCACTCTGTCACCCAGGCTGTAGTGCAGTGGCACAACCTTGGCTCACTGAAACATCCGTTTCCTAGATTCAAGCGATTCTTGCACCTCAGCCTCCCAAGTAACTGAGATTACAGTCTTGTACCACCACGTCCAGCTATCTTTTTGTATTATTATTATTATTTTAGTAGAGACAAGATTTCACCATGTTACCCAGGCTCATCTAAACTCCTAGCCTCAAGGGATCCACCCACCTCGGCCTCCTAAAGTGCTGGGATCATAGGCGTGGGCCACTGTGTCCAGCTAATGTTTTATTTTCCTTCTGTTCTCAGTTTATTTCCAGGAAGCCTTCTCTAATCTTCATCCCCTCCTCTTCCCACCTAAGTTAGATTTCTCTTCTATGTATTCTGTCAATGAAAACAAATCCAGACTTAGATAAGAAGGGATTTTATTCAGAAGACAGACCATTGCCACAGAGAGAATGCTCCGACCTCAGAAATTGACAAGTGTCACAAAATAAAAAAGAAAGAGACTTCTCTTATATAGGGTAGGGAGAGATAAGCAGAAGCTTGATTAAAATTATAAAAGGGGAGCAAGCAATGGAAGGATGATCAGTGGGATGGTGGGGGATGATCAGTGGGGCATGGGGGATGACAGAGTGGGACAGAGGCTGACAAGTGGGATGGTGGTCGTCGAAAAAATGTCATCCGGGCGAGAATAACATCGAAAAAGATAAATCAATCGAATCATAATCGTCAGATAAAAAGATAACAAATGAAAAAGATAATCAAATAAAACAAAAGGAATAAATAAAGATAATAAAAGTAATCAACCGAATCGAAATAATCATCGAATCATGAAAAATCCTCAATAAGGCAAAATAATCAAATAAAAGGCTCGGAATATCATCGTAAAAAAGTATCAATCGAATAAAATCATCCGGATCGTCGAAATCCATCATCCGAAATCATCGGTAAAATCCAGATAATCAATAAATCATGGTCAAAAATAACAATGAATAAAGAGATAATCAATGAACAAAATGAGTAAATAAACGAAGTGTAATGAATAAAGAGATAATCAAAATGCGAATAGTAAAGTCACTCAATGCGAGGCGAAAGAATGAAATCAAATGAATAGTAAAGAAAACAATCAATGGAATAAGTAGTAAATAACCAAATGCGAGCGAAAGATAACAAATAGAATAGAAAGTAACCAAAGTAGGCAAAGGCTGTAAAATAGAGACAATAACGCAACCAATGTCTGGAAGCCCGCAACCAATTAAGAACAAAGAGATAATCAAGTGATAGAGATAATTAATAGAAATCAATCGAAGTAGAGATAGAGAATGAACAAATGCGTCTAACAAAAGTATCCTATATACTTAGTCATCACTTAAAACCCGATCAAAATGTTTGAGTGCTTGCTCAGGCATGGTAGAATTCAGGGACCTGTAGGAAGGAGAGAATCCTGACTAAAGTTCTGTCAAGGCAAAGTAAGAGGGTAAGAGGTGAACCACTGTGAACACCTGGTCAGTTTCTGAGGTCCCATGCAGACATCTTACCACTTTTTAAATTACTCCCTTCTCTTTCTTCAGAGGTGGAGAGCATACCACAGTCCTCTTTCATTAGCACTGTAGCTGTACCGTCTAGAAGATAATCTGAGAGTGCTTGAATGAATGAATAAATGGACATGGCAGGTGAGTGCATGCTGGAGACAGGACATCAGGAGGTAGGTAGCTTGGAGAAAGTCAGATACTGTGGCTAACAGTTCACATAAAAAGTGTTCTGTAGCAGAGGATAGGACCCTGCTCTAGGGTCAGGGCTCAGCATCTCATCCTGTTTAGCAGCAGTTGAGAGGTATGGGATCTGGGTTCTGGGGCATGCCTGTGCCTGCAACAGGAGGGCACATGGGAAGGAAAGAGAGCCAGGAACAGAATTAGGGCCAGGTTTCAGTTGTGAAACAGAAGCAGTAGCTTAAGTTGATGATAGGAAGATTGACACCTACGTTGCTAAACTTGAGTCTGAAAACCAGAACCAGATATTAAATCTACCATTCTTAGGTTAAGAACCAGAGATCTGCTAGTCAGACAAATAGAATGGATTCAAAATCAGAAGTAGATAAATCGGATGAATATATTATTCCTCTTTCAATTGGTTTGGAATGTTCCAGGTATGTAACATGAGATGTGAATCATGACTGCAAGATGTCCTAAGGTCTAAAGCTTCTGCTATTGAGTCATGACTCCAGGCCCTGATGAACTTGCTTATTCACCATTCATTCAACACATAATTGGTACCCAAATGAAGTTCCAAGAACTTGTTAGGTGCTGGGAATTTACAGATCTGGTAAGAGCCTTTGAAGGGATTTGGTTTGGAGAGTGGTATGGTATAGTTGAGGCTTTAGGAAGATCATGTGCAGAAACTGGATTGCAGGATCAAGATAGAAGCAGAAGATTTGTTAGAAATTTATTGCATGTCTCCAGGCAAGAGCTGGGATTGTCTTGGACTGGAGTGGGAATGAGGGCAGGAAGCAAGCTGGTATTGGCACAAGTGGTCACAAGGTCCCAGGCATGAAGGACGGAAATGACTTGATGCTGTGGGGATCTATGCCATTGAAACAAAACTAATTTAAGACATCTTGGCCAACCACAGTATGTGTCCTGGAGCCCTTAGATTGGGAGGGGCATGTGCAGAATGACTATGTGGCTCCCCAGAAAGAATCCCACAGAGAATGATGCAGAGATGGGACATCAGATGAATTATTTCCTGGCAAAATTCCACTCCAGCTGATACTTATGTGAAAAACAGCTGAAAAGAAAAGTGTCCTCCCCTCCCACCACCCCGCCCCCACGCCCCCACCAGGTTGTTGTTAAGTTTTTCTTTGACCAAATTCATTTAGAGATTTTATTGCTATTTTTTCCTGCGCACTAGGGGGAACTGAAATTTGGAGTGTTCTTAATAGTTCTAAGTGTTTTCCCCTTAACTCATGTTTCTTGTTGCCTTTTTAACTGTCTTGTGTTTTTATTAATTTATTTTAAGGCTTGTTAATCATCATGTAGTTTTCTGAAAATTTTTGTTCTTTCATCCTACAGCAGTGATTCTGGAAACACTTCGGCGTCCACACAGTCAAGGGTCGTAGGAGTGAGTGATTTGAGATTTTAGTTTCTAAAAATTAAGTTGAGTTCATCTTTCATTTAAAGAATGGAAACTATTATTTGACTAAACTCCTTTTGATTTATAAATTCTAACACAGACCATATTCTGTTCCATGTGGATTATTTGCTTACTAAAGCCTTAATAAAGCTTCAGTGAAGGATGGAGGCTCTCTTGGGTCGTCTTCTTTCTCTGTCCTATTGTCTTCAAATTCAGGATTCTCCTCAGATAATTCACTGAAAGGAGAGGGAACTAATATTTATTAGAACCTACTTGACATGTACCATCTAGTAAACATCATAGTAAAAACTATGCTATGATGGTGATATTATCCTTGTTTTATAGATGGGAAAACCAAGGCTCAAAAAAGCATGGAACAGCCCAAGATAACCTAGTCAGTAAGTGGTAGCATGGGCTAAAAACCCAGGGCTTTCTGACTCCAGAGCACATGTCCTTTTTACTACCTCTTGTTATTTCTCTTCTGAGGTTTCAGATTTTGGCTTCTACAATTGTATTTCTCATCCTTGCTTTGTCAGTCTGCAGGGAGGACACAGAAACAGTGCTTCTCAAGCAGTCTAATTTTGTGCTTTTTCTTCTTCTTCCCCTCACCCACTGTGCTCTTGGGCTGCACCTTATGACCTGAGCGTTTTCTAATGTGCCTGGGTTGACCCTCTTCCATCTGCTGGACATGCTGGATCTGCCTGGAGTAATTTTCATTTAAGACCCGGTATCAATGATACTTCCTTAGTGAAGCCTTCCTGGATTCCCTTAAGTAGTGTTAGATGAGCTCTATTCTGTGATCGCAACATTGTGTGTGTACCTTTAGTAAAGAAAACATTTATTTCACTGTCTCAGACAGGACTCAAATGTATGTAAGCCTATGAGGGAATTTAGAACAGGGAATTCCAGAAACTTAAAACAGTATAGGAGTAAATCTAACTTCTAAGGCAGGGTTAGCTCTACATTTTAAAATGAAGTCTACAGGAATGTATCTTGCTCCAGCTCTGGGCTCTGCTTTCTGGTGTGCTGGCTGTATGCTTGGGTTTTGCCCACATGGTGGGAAGATGGCCACCAGCAGCTGTAGGCTTGCATACTGCCAGCTTAGTAACTGTATTCATTTCCCAGAGCTGCCTTAACAAATCACCACACACTGGGTGGCTCAAAACAACAGAAATGTATTCCCCCACAATTGTGGAGCCAGAAGTCTGAAATCAAGGTGTTGGCAGGGCTGGCTCCTTACAGAGGCTCTGAGGGAGGATCTGCTCCATGCCTCTCTCCTCGCTTTTGGTGGCTGCCAACAATTCTTGGCATTCCTGGCTTGTAGCTGCATAACTCCAGTCTCTGGCTCCACTGTCACATCACCTTTCTCTCTGTGTATTTGTAGTTTCTCCTTTTCTGTCTCTTATAAGGATACTTGTCATTGGAGTTGGGGCTCACTGTATTCTAGGATGATCTTATCTCAAATTCCCTACTACAAATATGTTTGCAAACACTTTGTTCCAGAAAAGATCACATTCTGAGGCTCCAGGTGGACATATCTTCTGGGGTGATATGATTCAACCCAATACAGCACCTTTAGTGGAAAGGATGTGCTTCACTTCCATTTGTGCCAGCAGAAGTCCAAGGCTTGGCCCCCACTGTACAAGAAGTGACATTTCATCACTCAAGCAATCACTGTGGCCTGGGGAAGGTGCTATTCACTTTGGCCATGCTTGGGACATATGCCCATTCCTGGAGCTGGGGAGAGAAAACTGAGGTGAGCTCCACTTGAAATGTATGGTCAAAGCCACAGAGAGGGGTCATTTCTTAAAGCTAAAGTGCGATGCTCTCCTAGAACAAGAAGAAGAGCTGCCTGGCAGGTGAACCACACAGATGTCCATTGCACATGCTGTATGGTGTCAGTCCATTGACATCTCTGCGTTCTACATAGACTGTAACTTTCTCGGGGGAATTAGCAACCTGGTCTTATTCATCAGTGCCTGGGGCATGAAAGATCTTTATCAACATATGTTTAATTCAGTTACAGTAGCCAAAATTCCCCTGAAAAATAGAATCTAAATGTAACCATGCATCATAATATTTGTCAAAAATAGTTTTGGCCCTCATCTAAATGACAACAAAGCAGTTTCAAGGACAAGAAAAAGCTTCTGTTGGAGCATTCTCCCCAGCTTTGAAAAGACTCTCCATTTTGTGCTGTCTTTACCAGCCCTAGTGTGTTGGCAACCAAAGGAATTAACCCAGGGCCTTCATGGTTATTGAGAGGATCCAAAGAGAGGAAGACAGGACCTGCATGGTTATTGAGAGGAACCACGTCTACCTACACAGTAGTTATCTGTGGCAGAATACAGACTTTACTCACTACCATCACCACCACCAGTTGAGTCCAGTCCGTGAAAATAGCCCATATCACATACCAGCCAAGGAGCTCCCTTAATAGGGCTTCCCAGCAATGGGTCAGTTCTGACCACTAGCTAATTGGATGGAAATCAGAGGAACCCTGGTAAAAAGGAGAGAAAAAGACATTTTGTTTTACTGTCATAAACATGGCTGAGTCCTCTATTTTCAAAGAAAATATTTTATTTCTTTTTATGGTTTCTAAATTCCTTTTCATTTCTTCATTAAAAAATGGAATTCCCTGTGTGATAGTCAGGAAGCATGGTAGCCCCCCCTTATGTGTTCTGTGAATTTGAAGCAGGCAAGGCAGTCTGGGGGAGCCCTATTATTGAGCACTGACTTTTAAAATGTCAGTGTAACTGGCATATGTAACAGGTGAGACTGCATAGTACCACTTCTTTATTTTAAAATTTTAAATTTTCAGATTCTTCTTTTTATTTTATTTATTTCATTTTATTATGGTAAAAAGTCTTAAACATAAGCTCTATTCTCAACAAATTTTTAAGAACATGCTGCATTAGTGTTTACTGTGGGTGCAGTGTTGTACAGTAGATATCTAGAGCTTATTCATCTTGCTTGACTGAAACTTTTTGCCCATTGATTAAATAACTCCCCATTTTTCTCTTTCCATAGTTCCTGGCAACCACCATTCCACATTTTGATTCTATTAACTATTTCTGATACCTCATTTAAATGGAGTCATGCAGTATTTGTCTTTCTGTAACGGGCTGATTTCACTTAGTGTAATGTCCTCAAGGTTCGACTTTTGTTTTCAGAAACTTCTTCATTTTGCCTCTTCCTACTGATTTTATACCTGTGAAGGTCTGGGATTCTCCCACCCCCATCTGGAAGATATCTGTGGTCTCATACTCTTAGTTCTCTAGTCACTTCTAAATATATGAAAAGTCTCATTTCAGTTATTAAAATGTCCAGTCCTGTGTAATAAAACTGAAATTCAGCGAAACTGAAAGTTTCTCCCCTCCCATAGCTTGGGGTTGCTCTAGGCTGGAACCCTGCAGTGGAGAAGGGCCCAGGGCTGAGGCTGGCTTCTTCTCTGCTGCCCCTTTCTCTCTTTTTCTCCTGCCCCAGCTGCAGGTCCTGTGTTAATGTCCTGTCACAGTTAAGGAAGCACCTAGCAGCGAAGGCATTCCTGGTGTCAGGTGTCATAGTACCTGTCCTTAACTGGAAGTGCTTTCCTTTCCACCCCTATTTATTTTTTCCTTGGAGAAACTTTAGTTTTCTCCCCAACTTTTGGCATCAAGCCCTCCCTGTGGGCCAACATATGCTTCAGGTCTTGATCTCAGCAGCATGAACTTGTGAGTTCAGCTTTTCTCTCCCTTGCTGGTAAACAACAAGCTGGAGGTAGGACTTGATTAATGAAGGTATAACAAGAGCAGAACTCTGGTTTCTTTTATTTATGCTAAAACAGGAGATGTCCCTTGGTCACATTCCATAAGATGCACTGCACCCTGGCTATGGGCACGGCGCTGTGATAGGCACTGGAGAGGACACAACAGTTGCCCTTCAAAGTTTAGAGCCAAGATGAGAAAATAATTGCTAGATATACAGACATAAGCTATACAGGTGCAGAGGATCAGGTGACTGGTTCCAACCAGGGACATTATGGGAGGGCTTTATGGAGGGGAAGCTTGAGCTAGGTACTGAAGGAAGGGGAGGTGCATGTAGACAGAGACCAGGGAAAGAGAGAAAGGCATTTAAGACAATGTGTGCTTTATTGAGTTAAAGACTTTCATTGATGACTGCTCAAGATTGCTTCACAATTTGAATACATAGCTTTCTCAATTATTAAAAAAAATGCTGGGCCAGGTGTGGTGGCTCATGCCTGTAATCTCAGCACTTTTGGAGGCCGAGGCAGGCGGATCACGAGGTCAGGAGATCTAGACCATCCTGGCTAATATGGTGAAACCCGGCCTCTACTAAAAATACAAAAAATTAGATGGATGTGGTGGTGTGTGCCTGTGGTCCCAGCTACTTGGGATGCTGAGGCAGGAGAATCACTCGAACCCAGAAGGTGGAGGTTGCAGTGAGCCGAGATCATGCCACTACAGTCCAGGCTGGGTAACAGAGCGAGACTCCGTCTAGAAAAACAAAACAAACAAATGAAACAAACAAAAAACTTTGTTTCCTCTGGCATGAATGCCTTTGTTTTCTCCTCCCTTCGATTTTATGATCCAGAGGGCCCACTCTGTTGACAATATGTATGTTTCCAATATTCTTGGTATGCATTGATTTATCCCACCATATTTTTTTCCTGTTCATGGTGATAGAGAATGGTCACTCTATTCTCACCCTGAAACATTAAGTAGTCTGAATGCCATTGTCATTAGAACTGTGGTCTTTTCTAAAATCAAGCAATGGGAAAAGGATTCCCTATTTAATAAGTGCTGGGAAAACTGGCTAACCATATGTAGAAAGCTGAAACTGGATTCCTTCCTTACACCCTATACAAAAATTAACTCAAGATAGATTAAAGACTTAAATGTAAGACCTAACACCATAAAAACCCTAGAAGAAAACCTAGGCAATACCTATTCAGGACATAGGCATGGGCAAAGACTTCATGAATAAAACACCAAAAGCAATGGCAACAAAAGCCAAAATAGACAAATGGGATCTAATTAAACTAAAGTGCTGCTGCACGGCAAAATAAACTATCATCAGAATGAACAGCCGACCCACAGAATGGGAGAAAATTTTTGCAATCTACCCATCTGACAAAAGGCTAATATCCAGAATCTACAAAGAACTTAAACAAGTTTGCAAGAAAAAAAAAAAAAAACCCATCAAAAAGTGGGTAAAGGATATGAGCTGACACTTCTCAAAAGAACACATTTGTGCAGCCAACAGACACATGAAAAAATGCTCATCATCACTGGTCATCAGAGAAATGCAAATCAAAACCACAATGAGATACCATCTCACACCAGTTAGAATGGCGATTATTAAAAAGTCAGGAAACAACAAATGCTGGAGAGGATGTGGAGAAATAGGAATGCCTTTACACTGTTGGTGGGAGTGTAAATTAGTTCAACCATTGTGGAAGACAGTGTGGGGATTCTTCAAGGATCTAGAACTAGAAATACCATTTGACCTAGCAATTCCATTACTGGGTATACACCCAAAGGATTATAAATCATGCTACTACAAAGACACACGCACACGTATGTTTATTGTGGCACCGTTCACAACAGCAAAGACTTGGAACCAACCCAAATATCCATCAATGGCAGACTGGATTAAGAAAATGTGGCAGGTGTACACCATGGAATACTATGCAGGCATAAAAAAGGATGAGTTCATGTCCTTTGCAGGGATGTGGATGAAGTTGGAAACCATCACCCTAAGCAAACTATCACAAGGACAGAAAACCAAACACTGTATATTCTCACTCATAGGTGGGAGTTGAACAGTGAGAACACTTGGACACAGGGCGGGGAACATCACACACCAGGGTCTGTCAGTAGGTGGGGGGTTGGGGGAGTGATCACATTAGGAGAAATACCTAATGTAAATGAGTGCAGCAAACCAACAGGGCACATGTATACCTATGTAACAAACCTGCATGTTGTGCACATGTACCCTAGAACTTAAAGTATTAAAAACCAAAAACAATAACAACAAAAACTGTGGTCTTTCCTTCCACCAGCCCTCAGTAGCAGTGACTCCTGCACTAACACCACCAGTATGAGTGGGTAAGTTAGTGATGGGACAGAAACACTTCTCAAGATCTTCAGGCTTGGCCAAGGTGAGTGAGGCTTAGAATCACTGTCTCCCTCAGTGATGATCTGCTCTTCCTTTCTGTAGATGTGACATAATTGTGCCATGGCTTAATTTTATTGACTTACAGAATCTAAGGCTTATTACAACCTCATGTCCCTCATGTTATCGATGGTCTTGTGTCCACAGAGAACTGTAGCATTAATCTCCTCTATAATGAAGGTGCTCTGTGGTTTTATGTGTTATTTATCATAACAAACATGGTTTATAGTGTATCTAATATCCTAAGGGATGTTATGTCTACTATGTCTACTCCCACATTTCAGGTACTCAAATGCATAGCTGTTGGAGATAGCAAAAGGACTATATTTTTACTTATTTTTAAAAAATATTCCAATTCCTGTTTTGTGTTTTAAAATTCTAGTATTTGCAAATACCTTGAAGGAACAGCCCAGCCTCGCTCTATTTTTAATATTCTACCAATCCTTTCTCCCTTGGCCACCAACTTTCTTTAGAGGTTGAGAAACATCTTTTTAACTCCTAAAATATCAAAAATATCTTATTAAAACCCTTCCCAAGGAAAAGTAGACCTACTTGCTATTTTTAGGCATCTTCAATGATTTTTAAGCCCCGTATTACATTATGAGATACTAAGTACTTTTTTTTTTCTTTCCCTCACTAAAGGAGCAGAGAAACCACAAATGTATTCTCTAGAAGTTTGTATCTCTGCTAAGGTCTCCAATACATGTATAAAGTACTTGTTCTCATATTTCCAGGT
The DNA here is from genome assembly GCF_008728515.1 of Papio anubis. Classification (NCBI taxonomy): domain Eukaryota; kingdom Metazoa; phylum Chordata; class Mammalia; order Primates; family Cercopithecidae; genus Papio; species Papio anubis. Next base: position 31,290,582 of record NC_044979.1, read on the forward strand.
ACTATGTGGTCAGGTGTTCAGGTTTCCCATATGAACAGAACATAGCACTGTCTCCCAGGGATTTATAGTCTAGAGGAGGTGTTACTTACAGTGGTTGGTAAATTCTGTATTGAAGCTCTGGGAGGACAAGGATGAAGGTACTTTATTTTGCCCAGAGATATCAGGAAATACTTTCAGATAATAGTGGTGTTTGAGCTGATTTTGGGGGGAAAAGGGAGCAGCATTCCTTTTGAGAAAGAGGTGGGTAGCATTTGCAATAGTTTAGAACAAAGGAAGGGTTATGGCAATTTCAAGGAAGCAGACTTTGTTGTTGTTGTTGTTAGGTAGGATGCAAGGAGTATGGGGGCTTAGGAAAGGGATGATGGGGGACCTTTTTTTTTTTAAACCAAACTGAGGAGATAGGGCCATTGAAGAATTATATAGAGGGCAGCAGCATGACCAGGTTTGTGTTTGAGGGAGTTCCTTCTGATGGTAGGCTGAAAGATGGATGGAGAGATTCAGTCCATCTGTAGGCAGCAGGTTGAGTTAGTAGAGTGTTGCAATAGTCCAAGCAATGAATAACAAGGTCCTAAATAAAGCTGTGGTTGCAAGGATGGAGGTGAGGTGACTAGTAGGAGGACCTTAGGAAGTTGAATCAAACAATTGCAAGCAATGGGGTGTACAGAGTGAGGGAGAGGGAAGAGACAGGGATGGTGCTCAAACTTTTGGCTTTGGCACTTAGGTAAATAATTATATTGTCAACTGAAGTGAGGAAAACAAAAAGAAATGCTTTTTGTTAATATTTGAAGAAATATTATTGAGTACTTTGTTAAGTGCACAAATGTGATGGTTAATTTTATATGTCAACTTAGCTAGGCCAAGTTGCACAAGATAGGTGGACAAATATTATTTCGGATGTTTCTGTGGTTTTCATCCCATCAGCTGAAGGACTGAACAGAACAGCAGTTTGACCTTCCCCGAGCAAGAGGGAATTCCTCTTAGTTGTGTTTCTGTGGAGAACCCTGGCTAAAGCAACAGGCTTTGAGGCCATGCTGCCTGGGTTCCCATCCTACTCTGGCACTTGCCTGGTGACATCACTGTATGACAATGTTAGACAAATGATTTCTCCAAGCCCCACCTGTCACATCTGTTAACAAGGTTAACAATGTTCTTGATCTCCTATGGTTTTTGTAATGATTAAAAGAGAAAACCCATGTAAAGTTTTAAGCTTAGGATCCAGCATGCAATAAGCTTTTAAGAAATGTTTGCCATTATTATTATAATCGAGGAAACATTTACACAGTAGTGTTAATGACTAATAACAGCTAAGATTGTTACTTTCCCAGGAGAGATTTATGTCATAACAGGGATCAGAGTTTTCCATTAGAAGAATTAGCCTCTTAACTTAATGCTTTGCACATTGAACTAATAGGTAAATATTCATTAACTGGTCGAATTTTTTCCTGGTATTATTGAATGGGACTGAGAACTAAAGCAGGTTAAGACAGGAGAAACTGAGGCCCAGAGACATGAATAACTTAATAAAGATCAGAGAGCACGTTGCAAGGAAAGACTAGCACCAGGGACTCAGGTTTCCTTGCTCCTGGTCTATTGGCGCAAGGAAGTCTGCTCCTGAATCCATACAACGTAACCAATCTGTCACACCAGCCCTGGCAGAGTGGACTACATTTTATATCCTCTTTGGCAAAATCCCTAAAGAGCTTATTCCTGAACAGACCAAAATATATAGAGGCATTGTATTTTTTAATTAAATAAAAATGTTTTCAGGATTATCAGCCCATATGAATATGGAATGAAAGAAGGCAAAGAGCAGTATAGTTTGTTCTCTTTCTTTTCTGGTGAGCATCTGCAGGACCAGTGTAGGCTCAGTGTGTACCCACAGACTCTGTTCACTCTCCCCTGAATCCCCTGCCACTAGATTTCCTCTCTACTCACTCTGGTGAAATTACTATTACTTTCTTAGAGGTTCTCTCTCAGAGGCCAAGTCCAAGGCCTTTTCCTGGCCCCCTTCCTTCTTGACCCCCTTGCATCCTCCAGCAATGTTGATACCTTCAGAAATTATCTCCTTTATCAGCACTCAGAATTCCTTCTTCCATGCTTCCCTCTCTGCCCCTTTACCTCCTCCCACTCCTGATGGCAAATGTTTCTAAAGGAACTGTTCTTGGCAATCTCGCCCAAGCTTTCAGTTTCAATTGTCATATGTATGCTGATGACTCCCCAAATGATATCTTCAGTTCAGATGTCTCATCTGCGCTCCAGACTTACGCTCGGTCATTCATATTCATCTGCTCTCCCTTTTTCCCTCTACCTCCTCCCTCCCCTTCTGGCCCAGTCACAGTACTAGGTGTGGGGGTTTACCCATGAAGGCCACAGTGTCTACCTTCGGGGTCCAGGTTAGTGGGAGAGAGACATGCATTGACTCACCCGATTACAGCACTTCTGACAATTTGAAAAATACAGGGCAAAGATGCACCTAAGGTTCTGTGGGAACACAGGTAAAGTAAGGTTACTAATGTTTCACTCTCTCTGGGTAGGGGTGATTCCAGGTGTGGCTCCATGAAGTCAATATCTGCATTACATTGTGAAGAATGAGAAAGTGTTAGGTAAAAGGGCTCTAGGGACCACCCTGCTCTATTGCACAGGGATGGAGAAAGCAAGCATGTGTTTGCAATGGCAAGCTGTTCAGTGTGACGGGGCACAGGATACATGGAGTTCAGGGTGGAGGCAGGTGGGGGAAATGGAGTATGAGAGAACAGGCTGTTCTGGGCAAAGGCTAGCCCAGAAAGGACCTTTCGTGCTATTCTAGGGATTAACTGTCTGCTAAACATCTCTAATTAGAATCTCATTCCTATATTCTCTGACACTGAAATCTTCTCCCTTAAATATCTCTGTTGACCATATTAAATTTGAGCTAACAAGGGGATACTGAGTGATGAATGTTTTGTTTACAGAATGCATTTATTTTTGGTAAAGGAAAGAAAGGTTGCTTTTGATGGCAAGCAGGAAAGACTCATCCCCAAACTAGCTTAAATAATGAGTGCGTTTTTCTTCCTATATAGCAAGAAGTCTGGAAGTGGGTTAGCTAGTTACGTCCCTCTGCAAACGAAGGCAGCAAGGATCCAGCTCCTTCCCACTGTTCTCTGCTTCTACCCTTAGCATGTGGCCTTTCTTATCAGTCAGCCCTCATTGTCTCCTGATAGCAGGTCCAGGGATCACAAGTAAATGGTGACATCTATGGAAATACAAAGGGAAGTTTGTTTTAAAATACTGAATCTCTCCATTTTTTTTTTAAAGAGTCAAAAAGCCTCCAGAAACTTCCAGGAGACCCTTCCTTATATCTCCTTGGCCAGAATTCAGTCGCATGCCTACTTTTAAATTAGTACTTCGGAAAGAAGTGAGATTACAATGACTGAGTCAAACTATACATTCTCAGTGGTGGCAGAATTGCCACCGTGATGACCAAAATTGGTTCTTGGGGACAGGGGATATACTAGTTTCCTATGCTGCCATTATAGATGACCACAAATCTAGTGGCTTTAAACAAGATAGATTTATTATCTTTCATTTCTGGATGTTAGAAGCCTAGTAATTAAGGGCTGTAATTAAGGTGTGTTAATTATTCAGCAGAGCTGTGCTCCTTTCTTAATCTATTTCCCTGTGTTTTCCAGCTTCTAGAAGCTGCCAGCATTCCTTGGCTATGGTCCCCTTCTATCTTCAAAGCCAACAGTGATCGAGTCTTTTTTATGATGACATTTCTCATTTATGACTCCTCTGCCTCCTCCTTCCCCATTTAAGGACCCTTGTGGTTACAATGGGCCCACCAGAATCATCTGGGATCATCTTCCTCTCTCAGATTCAGCTGGATAGCTACCTTAATTCCATTTGCAACCTTAATTTTCCTTTGCAGTGTAACCTACCATATTCACAGGTTCCAGAAGTTAGAATGTGGATGTCTTTGTAGGGATGTTTTTTTACGTACCACAGGGACAAAAATAATCTTAGATGTTACAATGGTTTATGTTCCTCCAAAGGACATTGTATCTGTGGAATTAAACTTTTATAGGATGGGGAAGGAGGTTTGAGAATACTTCAGGAAAAAATATACCTACAAAGTCTCCATTGGGGACCTTTTTGTTTGATAAACACTGGGCATAACTAACTAAACTGAGATTCACCAGTTGGGCTCTGGCAGGGCCAATGTACCCTGAAGCATATGGCCACTGCCAACCAGTAGTCCATGAGGAAGGAAAATGGAGAAACAGCTACTGGGTCTACAATAGGTAGGATTTGCTCTAGGGGAGTTGTTTGAAGCTGAGGCAGGGTAGAGAAAGGGTAATTAGCTGGCATGAACTTTGTCAGGGAAGATGTCCTGCAAAATCCAGATGATTTCTGTAGCTGTTAGCTCTTCCTCACTACTGTTTTCTATTTGTTTTAATTTTATCTTTAAATAAAGGAAATGATGAAATATCTATCCTTAGAAGGCATCAAAGTTTGATTGTCATTAACTTTAAAAAATACATGGCTGGGCATGGTGGCCCACACCTGTAATCCCATCACTTTGGGAGGCCAAGGTGGGTGAATCATCTGGGGTCAGGAGTTGGAGACCATCCTGGCCAACATGGTGAAACCTCATCTCTACTGAAAATACAAAATTAGCCAGGCATGGTGGTGGGTACCTGTAATCCTATCTACTCAGGAGGCTGAGGCAGGAGAATAACTTGAACCTGGGAGGCAGAGGTTGCAGTGAGCCGAGATCACACCACTGCACTTCAGTCTGGGAGACAGAGCAAGACTCTGTCTCAGGAAAAAAAAAAAAAAAAGGAAAAAACCCATAAAAAAAGCCCACATGTGTATATAAATAAATGACATTGCCTAATACTTCGGTTATGCTTATATATCATGGTTGGATGGCTTGATGTAACAATATCTGGAAGATGAGATCAAAATAATTGATTAGATGATTGTTAAATTGTTAAATTGAAATTTCCTATTTCTTTCATACATCCTTTTCCTTATAGATGAATGTCAATTTTTCTTTCTCACCAACCAATTGTTTATCCAGAAGTTACTATTTGAAATTCCATTACTTAATGAAGTGCTTACAAAGCTTTGGAAAATTACTGCTAATTCTAAAATAATTATACCACGTATCCTTAGTCAAGAAAAATGGGCATTTATGTGTGCTTTGGCAATATTTAGATAGGCTGTTACATCTCTTCCTTTAAAATAGCCCTGATTGCAATGCAAATTGAAAGCTGTGATGCCATCACTGAAAACTGGGATGGGGACCATCTTGTCAGGTTGATATCCTCTGTGGACAATGGGTGTTTCTGAGAGTCATGTTGAGTCATCCTTGGATCTTCACATTAAGTGTGGTCTTTTCAACCAAGGCTGTACCGTGCATCATCATATAGTCATCCCCATGACATTTGTACCTTCTCTAACAAGAGTTATTATTACCTTCAGCTACCAAGATAATCTCCACTCTTCTGCCAGGCTTGATACTAAGATTGGAGGAGCTGCTCTGTGAAGATCCAGTTTCATTCTACAAGCATTATTAAATACCAATTCTATGCCAGGAACTGTGCTAGAGGAGCTAAAAGGGAATGATATATGCTGCTAAGCGGCTATAGTCTAACAAAGTGGATGGATGGTAGGACGGTGGTATGTAAAAAGTGTCGTGAAAGCACAGATGGAGGAGTGGAAAGAGGGACCAGGAAAGGCTGCCAGGGGAGGTGACATTTCATCTGGATCTTGTTAGTGCAACCGAAGTAAGAAAATGCTATTTTAAACTATTGCCATGTTCTAAGGAGGGTAGAAAGAATCTGGATATGCCTAGGACTGTAGTTGGTATTTGAATAGACATGGCTATAGCAAAGTCACTATAGATCAGGGTTTCCCAACCTACAGCCCTCTCAACCCCGTGACATTTGAGGCCAGATAATTTGCTGTTGTAGGAGCTGTCCTGTGCATTGTAGGATGTTTACCAGCATCCCTGGCCTCTACTTACTACATGCCAATTTCCAGCACCTCCTCACTGAAACAACCAAAAATGTCTTGAGATATTGTTAAATGTTCCCCAGTGAACAAAATCCCCTCCAGTTGAGAGTCACTACTTCTAAGTAGTAGAAGAATAAGAATATAGAATCTCAAGTGATATTGAAAGGAGGAGAAAGAGGGAGCATGAGAATGAGAAAGAAGAATAAAAGTGAGTTAAGAAGATGGTAAAACTTGAGTTGCCAAAGGGGTTGTTACCTTGCAGAGAGCATAATTAAAAAATGAGCATGTCTACTGGGGCCAGTTGGGTGTGTTTTAATGCAAACTGCCTCTATATCTCATACTCTCATATTCACAGTGGCCCTGTGTGGGTGGTTTTTGTTTTGTTTTGGGTAGGAGTCTTTGTAAGGGATTTGATTTTTCACATATGATATAGGACAGAGAATGTCATCTTCACCCCAGTAGCTGGGCTATAAGTAGAACTTGTGTTAGAAAAGGAGCTAGAAGCACAAGGCTGGAACCAGCTCTGGAAATCACAGCAATTTGGGGGAAGTCCATGAATGCACATGAAGAACAAATGAAGGTTTAGGCTAATACAGTTTAAATGTCAAGGAGGGAAGAGATTCTGGTTGAGATCTGGGTTATGTGGGAAAGAACATTCCAGTTAGAGGAATATTACTTATGAAAAGTCCTGACATTTGCTTGGCTGAATACCAGAGAGAGGGCTAGAGTGAATACCTGGGCTCTCTGAAGACCTCTTGAAGCTCTTATTCCAGCACAGTTGCCCTGCTCAGCATAGATACAGACACATACTCACACAGACACACATCTGCACACACACTCCATTGAAGACCTGGACTTAGGAAAATAATATGGAAATAGTATGGGACACAGAGTAATGAAGGCCATAAAGGGAGCACAGCACATACATACGGGGTGCAGGTAGTGGTCGAAGGATTGGACTGGCTCACCCTCCAGCTATTTGTGTGACCCTGGAAGTCATTCCATCTCTCTGGACTTCAGTTTCTTCCTCAATTAATGGTTTTGATTGGCCTAAATTGTCCACTGTTTAACCACAGACAGCTCTAAAATACAGTGAATCTCTGAGAACGATAAGGCATAACTGATGTGACTTCTGTTCTCCACTTGGGCAGGCCTTACTTAGAAGGGCATTTGTTTAAAGATCTTGAGCCAGACCAGCTCAATGGATGCCAAAGTCAGGTTTGGAATGGACACGATGACCAAGCGCAGAGGAAAATGACCCTGTTACAACTTGGGACTCTAGTCAGCCACCAGATCCCTGGAGGGTCCCTACCAGTTCTTGCTCTTCAGGGACCCCTTAAAGGGCATTAAGATCTAGGTGTTGTCATTGGAGGAAACTTAAGGAGTAAAAGAGAAGAATGGAAACCACTTCCACGTTAGGCACTAATCCTCCTGAGCAGCTTCCTGCCTCATCCCAGGCTTGGGGACTCTCTCTGTTCTTTCTGCTTTCCTGGGCTTAAAGCCTCATTCCTTTTAGTAACTATTCATTGCTGATAATGATGAGTGAAAACTAGCCTTCTCCCCCAGATACTCTGAGTGTTTTCTGTGCTCTTGAGATGGATCTGAACATGGAACAGAAATAGAGGGCTTCCATTTAATGCATATTACAGCATTAAAAGTCTATTTGCCTCTTTTTTTTCCTTTGTCCTCAGGTTATCCATCCCTGTTTGGGATTCAGGGCTGCCTTCATGAATTTTTTGCTATACTATGTCAAGTTGTTTACCAATTTCTGCTTCTAATGCAGCTGTCAGATGCTCAAACTGTCTATTAGTCGAAGTGGCTCTCTACTGACCACCTTTCTCAAGATTCTGCTTCTTATATACAATGTTTTTGACAAAACTAAGCATATCAAACCATCTTTTAACAATTGTAAAGCCTAATATTGGCCAGCATACAATTCAATTCATTAAACATTGTAGCACTGTCTCTGTGTCAGGCCTTCTGCTGTGTGCTCTTGGGTGGTATGAAGGTGAATAAGGTAGGGAGTCATTCCCCTAACTAATGCTACCATTGTCAGTGAAACTGGTGGGAGCTTGGGAGGCAGGTATCGGTGAGCAGGCTGTTTTGCCTTCTTTCTTTCAGGATCCCAGTGAACATTAGCCCAACCAGGTGGTCAGTGCTGGCCATTCACATGCCTTCCTCTCCTTCCCCCATTAATGGGGAGAATCCCCTTGGCAAGTGGCTCAAAAACAGGTCTGGACTATGGTCATAAATTAGATTCAACAGCTTCTTGGCAGGCTTCATAGGCCACTACTACTCCCTCCACAGTATCCCACTGAAAACCAAAGAAGGTAGATTTATCTCATGGATAATAAGACAAGTGTCCTTATTTATTCCTGATTTCTCTGTTGTCAGATGTACCTCCCCCCACCTCCTGCCCCACATATACTTTGCCCTGACTAAAAGTTTAAAATTCCAACTAAAACCAATTTATGAATGCATTTATCAAGTAAATATTTTACTATATTTCTATCTAGTTTTTGTAATCACTTCCATTTTACTAAACTATGAATGCAGCCAAATTTTCTGTAGTGGTCCACTAGCTAAGTAATTGTGGGAAATATATAATTATAAAGGACTTAAAGTAATGCTACATTTTGTGGAAAACACTATTTGTTACCTGTGATTAACTGGGTAACCTATAGATTGAGCTTAAAGCCTCGCCTGGTGAACCTATAAGATCCTGGTTGCCACCATCCCATCTCCCACCTTTACCCCTGAGGTCTTTACGAGGAACTTGACTATGGACAGCATTTTTTAACACAGAAATCTCCGGGAAAATAAAATAAGCCTTTATACAAAATGAGCAGGACTCCTACCTAAAATGTGGCTGTCTATAGGAAGGAAACACACCTATAACTCTGAGTGAAATTAATTTCAAGAATACACAAAGGATGAGGACAGTCTTCTATTGGAATACTCTGCTTGGGAGACTGCTTGTAAATGAGACACTGATGAACACCTGAGGAGTATCTTAAGATCCAAAGTTTTCAATCAAGAGATCAGGGTGAGCCCTAGACAGGGCTTGACTGTATCATTGAATCCAACTGTGGCAGGGTAAAGGCACTAATTTATCCAAGAGGAGAAGGTGCCAGCAAGAGATATTATCGGTCTAGCATTTAAAAGGGGGAGTGGTGAGCATGTAGAAGGCAGTTGATCAATATCCAGCACTGTTAGGAGAGAGGGCCGGGAGACTGGATGAAATATTTTGGTCTTACGGGCAAGGCAACTTGTATAATGGGGAAGGATGCTTTGTGTTATCTTGAGAGGCATGTCTGAAAATCATCTTCTCATTTCAAATGATAGTGTGGGTTATTGTGAGCCAGTTCCAAGGTGTCTAGCAAAATTGAGTTGCTGGATGCACAAAGCTGAGAGTCATCACCTAGAACAGGGCAAGTGGGGACATCTCAGAAGTTCTGTCCCCAGAGAAGAAGCAGCACCCTGCCTCATTCTCTTCCAGTACACACATTGTGACCCTCTGCTGTCCTTGTCCTTTGCCTATATTGCACAATTTCATGCTCAGATGTGATGTGTGAAAGAAAATTGGAAATGTGAAACATTGACTATGTGGAATTAAATTTTCATGAATGGCAAAAAGGCTGAGTTTTACATTGAAGTCCCCAGTAGCCACCCCTACCCCAATAATGTTGCCCATATTCTAGATTATAATAAACAGAATACTATTTTATTGCTACCTTCTATTATTTAAAAGTTTAATATTGTTTGGAATATCAGATTAATTCAGGATACTATTGTATTGCCATCTGGGCTTATCAGTAGCAACTACTTCCATTTCCAAGTCTTATTAAACAAAACACATTACAGCAATTTGTATGTGAAACATTCCAGCATTACTAAAACTTCCGTAATGCTGAAAACACAAGTTAGATGAAAGCATACTCCTTTGGTTACCTAAGGTTTGATTAATGTTTCAATCTTGTCTGTAGAAGGATTTTCAAGGACAAAAACTCCTTACAAAAACTTCAAACTATTTAAGAGCTAATGACTCATATTCAACAGGACTTTCTGTCTAGTTGGAGGAGCAAAGTCTTATTATATACATAAAAATGTCTGAAGAAAGCTGGTTGCAATCTAGAGGATCATCTGGGGCTGGGTCTCTGCTCATGCCCTCCATCTGGTGGCTTGCTCCCACCTCATGATTCGTGAGAACCTGAGTGGCTCATAAAGCTTGAACTCCAAATGACTCATGCTGTTTCTGTTAATTTGCTGGGTCAGTTTTAGTTTCACAGACTTTGGGAAAACTAAGCCGATCAGCCTGTGGAATCAGACAAAATAATAATCATTCCCCTGACTAATAAAGGTCCCTATACCATTGGGGAGTAATAAAGGAGTCTTGTGGGTGATGCAGAGAACAGAGCCTATACTTTCATTTTCCTGAAAGAGTAAGTGGAAGCTTCCCAGCTAATAATCCCTGAGCCCCTCTAAAAGTATCTGTCTTCTCAAAGCCTGCACCCATTATAAGCATCCTGAAGGATCATCTTCAGGGTTTCACTGATGGGGCACAGACCATCTGTCTCTGTACTTACTCATCTGCCCACTTTGCAGTCATGGACCATTACTCTGCTCTGATGTTCATGGGTTCAGAGTGACCCAGAGGCACTGGCTTTCCACCCTCCATGCCATTTGTGTGGCTGATCCTTCCTGGCATTTAAGCAATTTTCTAGGTCCCTCCAGTACTTAGAAGTCTGATCCCTCGCAAAGGTCTGCTCAGTGGGCTGGAACGTGGTGTTTGTTCCTGCCTTCTGGGCAGAGGAAGGCGTTCTTCCTACAGCTGTGGCAGTGATGACTGACTCTCCTTCTCATTTCCCCTTCACTTCTTTCCCCTCCTCTGAGAGTTGTTTCTGTAGAATACTACTCTTTGAAGAAAAAGGGGAAAAGAAAAAGGAAGAGAGGATGGCCTTTTTTGAAGAAAGAAAAAAAAAAGAAAGGGAAGTGGGCTAGCTTTGCCTCCCCTGGTCCCTTGTCAAAATAAAAAATGTGAACTAGAACAGTGTCTGACCTTATCTTGCCCATCTTCAAGAACTCCCTAAAAATAATGTTTAAGATGTATCATGTGGGTTGGAAAAACACCTACAGCTTTCTCTCCCCAAATTGTATTTTTTACCTGCTTATGAACATCCTTTGTGTTTCTCTGTTTCTAGGTAGCACTGTATTTTCAGTCATTCACTCATTCCATCTTACTGAATTAATATTTTTAAGTGCCCCTGATTTGTGTGTTGTTGAGCCAGATGCTGCAAAAATAAAAGTATTATATGAGGGTTCAGCATTTAGTGCTGGCAGGATGGGCAAGAAACACACATACAATTCTTATGAAACAGTGGAAGAAAGCCTATAACCAGTTTGAGAACAAATGATGCAGATACAAATGCTAAAAAGTTTCAGAGAAGATCAATATAATCTGAAGTGGTTGGGGAAAAAAAATCCACAAACACAGTGAGACTTTGGAGAGCCTCAAAGGCCAGGCTGAAGATCATACTTTATTCTACAGATAATGGGAAACTTTTAGGAAGTATGTTAGCAGTCCCAGAGATCCTATTGGAAGAGGGGAGCACATAACTCTTTGTGAGTATGAAAGAACTGGCTCAGCAAAATGTGAATGAAGAGTTTGTGCAGACAGGGAGAGCTTCTGACACCCTGAAATGCAAGTATGAGGAAAACAAAGGAAGGGAGAATGTTTGCTGAGCTGAGACTACAGGGTAGTTGGGGGAAGTGCAGATTGTACAGGGTGATGTTTGGATGAACCAGGTATTGAGCAGGTGTGCACAGGCAAGGAGGCATGATATATTACACAGAATGGTGGAAGCTAGTTGTCTCTGCCTGAAAACAGCTTAAACCTCACCATGTCTCAGTGGGAAGAAGAGCAGCACTGAAGACAGCTTGAGTAAGAACTGAGCAATGAAAGGGAATGGAGAGAAATTGGAGTTCAGGGGGTAATTTCAGTGGTATTAGTGGCATTCCACATAGCAAAGCTGGGCACGTGGGAGTAGAGAGGGAAAATACTGAAAGCAAAGATGCATATTTCTATTTTTACCATACTGAATTTCAGCTGGGGGTCTGATATTCAGTTTGAAAATCTTGAACGGAGAAGAGGCTTTATTTCTGGCAAAAAACCCCCAAAAATATAGAAAAGATCAACCATGAACCTCAACTATGTCACTGTATTTTTAATCTATTAATTTGATTTGCATTCAGAGACTACATTATCTTTTGAGTTGCAATGTTTCCTATTATCTCTGAACTGACCTCTACAAATAACAAGAGAAATAGGAGAAACGTCCAAGTTGTCAGGAAGGGTTATTTCCACCTAGCTTTTGATCCAGTCCAGCTAACTAATGAATCCCCCGTCAGGGGCTAATAAAGGAGGCTTGTTGTGAGTAATGCAGAGAACGTCGCTCTAAATGGTCTTAAATTAATGTCTGTTCACCTTCATGCTTGACTTTGAGTCTAATGACATCCACGCACAAAGAAGGCAGGGTGAGGTGGTCTTAAATCATTATCTGAAAACCAAGTCTGTAGAAAAAGGTCCAGTTTTAAGCTCATTAAGGGATCCTGCTGAATACTCTAGGATATCAAATTAACCATTTGAAAAAACCTTTTAAAGTTGAGTTGAAAAACTAGGACATTTTTTCAAATCTTTTGAGATTCCGTTTTTGAAGTGAATAAAACTCAGAGCTTTTTAGTTTTTTTTTTTTCCCCAGCCATGATGAAGAGAACATTAAAGGACATTTGCTTAAACTACTTACGTCAAGTCTAAGAAGTTACTTTGGAGAAATAACTTCTTTGGCAGTGATGTTATTTTCTGTGAAATAGTAAGGATTATCTGGAGCCTGGGACTCAGAAAATGCAGTTTGCAGACCCTGATATTTGGACTAGCTAGACAATTTGGAAGGTAAAACCCAGGTACCTATTGTGGTCCATTATTTAATGCTGTTAGAAACTGAAGATGAAATGAACTGTTTCAGAATTTTTCTTAGGAAGAATTATAATATTTCCAAAAAGAAAAATTACCTTTCTTCTCTTACCCAGTTTAATGACTAGAGAGTATGGGCTTTGAATTCAGAAAGGGACAGGTTCCAGTCTTACCTTTGTTGTCACCAGTTCTAGAACCCCGGGTTATTTTCCAAGTTTCACCATCTTTAACATGGGAATAATCATAGTCCCTTCAGGACAGAATTATTATGAGAGTTAAACCAATTTATTTATACATATGATGTGCTTGCAAGAATATACATGGTGATAGCTCTTAATTTTCACTAGTAATAAAAGTCAAAATTGAGGAAAATAATCCCTGTGCTAGCTCATTGTTTTCAACAAGCTTCTGAGAGTCATCCTGGTTTATAGTGACTTGAGGGGTCTTTGCTGGGACAAGGTTTAGGAAGTGTTATTGGCTGTATTGACGTCTATGCATTATTTCAGAAAGAACTCACAATTTCTGTCATTTTTATTGTTCAAAGATGGTGGTGAACTTTATGTCATCTTCCATTTGATGCTTGTGTTTGTGATATAAGTAAAAATCAACTTCAGAGGTTTTAAAGTGTAGTATTCACTCTTCCAACTATAAATCATGATTTTACTTAGAAAACAACCAAACACAGTGAGGGGCTCAGAATGAGGCTTGTGTATAATGATCCTTATGTAGAAACAAGCACACTTGTCGACAGATACACACACAAGTGAGTGGATGAATTGGCTGTCCAAGTGCATTTTAGAACATTTCAAGCACAAATATCAGGTTGTCTCTATCAGATATCCACTTATTTTAATGAATGATATTTTTAGAAGACAGAACTTGAAAGCTAAGGTAAATTTAAAAGAAAATGAACTAAATATGTCCATCATACTGTTACTGAGATTGGCAATAAATAGTGATGACGAATAATTTTTCAAATTTGATAGGGACCTATTTGTTTTCAGATAGGATATTGACAGGGAAAAAGGAAGGAAAAGAATTAACATTTGTCGAACACTTACTAATGTTGGGCATGCTGTTCTACATTTGCTATTTTATGACTTCTTACAAAATCCCTGCTAGTTGTGGGTTATGGTACCCGTTTATCAAATGAGGAAAGTTTGTCTCAGAGAGGTTACAAAACTAGGATCATACACTTAACCAGTGGAATAAACAAATACCCTTAATCATGACACTATATTGCTGCTTCATTTTTAAAGGAATATTTATCTCCTTTAGTACAATAAATCAGTGTATAGAATATCGCTAACTTTTAGTTCTGAGAGAGGAGCCTTCTGGTGGGAAGAGGTGAATGTCAACAGTTCTCTACTTTCCTCTTGGGGTTCTCTCATCTGTTTTGTCCTAAGTGTACAGTCCTCACCCTGACAGCAAGTCATATTCATGAATCCCTGTCTTTACAAAAGAATTTCCTACCCAGAAAGGGGTTATTTCTTTTTTTAAAAAAAAAAATTAAAATATTTGTTATTGGCCAGGCACAGTGGGGCTCATGCCTGTAACCCCAGCACTTTGGGAGGACAAGGCAGGTGGATCACTTGAGGCCAGGAGTCAGAGACTAGTCTGGCCAACATGGCAAAACTTCATCTCTACTAAAAATACAAAAAATTAGCTGGACATGGTGGTGCACTCCTGTAATCCCAGCTACTCGGGTAGCTGAGGCACGAGAATTGCTTGAACCCATGGGGTGGAGGTTGTAGTGAGCTGAGAGCATGCCACGGCACTCCTGCCTGGGCAGCAGAGTGAGACTCTGTCTCTAAATAATAAATAAATAAAAATAAAATATTGGTTATAATGGAGACAACAATGTGTACTGACTGCCTGTGGAAAGAGTGGAGAGAAACTTTGTCTTCCAATGAAAATGGTTCAATATAACAAAAACCCCAACCTGAGTACCATATATTGTGTTTATAATAACATTAAAGACTTTTCCTTCACAAAAGCAGGGAAGCCCTATAATTCTGGTGTGATCCTCCTCTCTTTATGTCAGTGTTTTAGTGAGAGCTTTCCTCTGTCCACATACGCTCAAGTATAAAGTGATGCATCCTGGCATAAATGAAAGCAAGAGATCAGCTGACTGGATTCAGCTAACAGGAGAGCACAAAGAGAAGACAGGCCAGGAAGATAAGGTCTTCTTATCCTCTCAGTAAATATGGGTATTTTATTCCCATATTCCTCCTCACTGTGTGGTGTAACCATCTCTACTCCAAGATTCAGCCTGTCTCCTGCTCTGGGTCCAATCTTGTATTCAGTAGGGAGTTGGTAAAAAGCTTTTTTTTTTTTTTTTTTGAGACGGAGTCTCGCTCTATCGCCCAAGCTGGAGTGCAGTGGCCGGATCTCAGCTCACTGCAAGCTCCGCCTCCCGGGTTTACGCTGCCTCAGCCTCCGGAGTAGCTGGGACTACAGGGGCCCGCCTAATTTTTTGTATTTTTTTAGTAGAGACGGGGTTTCACCGCGTTAGCCAGGATGGTCTCCATCTCCTGACCTTGTGATCCGCCCGTCTCGGCCTCCCAAAGTGCTGGGATTACAGGCTTGAGCCACCGCGCCCGGCCTAAAAAGCTTTAATTGAATACTCCTGTTGCCCTTGCATCAAGGTCTTGAGTCCAGTTCTGACCTTGTGTTCTGGCTCCAGCAAGGCAGCTTTTCTCCTGTTTTCTAGGAGGAAATCCTTCTCCATGTGTGCCCCAGTTGTAGTTGAAGGTTTTCCCTCAACCTGACCCTACAGTGACTAACCTGGTTTGTGTAGGACTGTCTTGGGTTTAGCACCAAAAGTCCCATGTCTCAGGATATGTTGCTGTCCCATGCATCCACAGATGGTCAGTTACACTGCAAGCCCCCATTCTGATAATGTGCCTGGAATCCCCTTAGCACTAGGTATGACATTCTTATTGTCTCTTGCTACGTTTGAAACCTTTGAATAAATTGCCAGAATACTCTCTGGCTGTTGATGAGGGAGTTAATAAATTGAATTTGGAATGCTGGCTACAAGTTCCCCTAAATAATGTGATTTTGACAATCAAACCACCCACATCTTTTGAGCACAAATTCTAAATGATTACAATTTTGATTCATAAAAGAGTTTCATTAATACTAGATATTTCAGGAAATTATCCTTGACTAATACAAGGGATGGAAGGAATGGGGGAAAACTCAAAGCTCACCATATCATGGTAAATTGTTTATTTAGTGGGAAAGGATCTGCTCTGTTGTGTGCTTTCACTGGTCTAACGGGATTTGGCACAGTTACCTAAATAGGTGCAATTATAAACCATATCTCCCTTTGCTGTTTTCCCTGAATCACCAGCCACCTTTCCCAGAACTTTGTTTAAATTCAAGTTTTACATGATCCTTGGAGTGCTGTTATTTGTAAGTAAAAAATTTAAATAATAATAATAAGACGAAAATGAAGATTATTGTAACAATGATTTATCTAACAAGTAAAGGTGGGACCTGACATACTATTCTAAATTGGATTGAGTTTACTTTTGCTATAAAAGAAATGTCAGTTTTATCTAATGACACTTTTAATTGCTTGCATTGAATGCAGGATAATACCCTTTAAAACAAAGGGGAGACATTTAAGCATAATGAGGAACTCTCAAGAGCAGATTACAGAAATAAAGCATTGCTTTTATCTATCATCTCAGAGAGAGAAATAGACAAACCCAGTAAAGACTGTTTCAGATAGTTTCTGAAATCAAGCTAAATATTGAATGGGCAAAACAAACTTTCACAAAATTAGCTTACAGCAAGGCAAGTCTCCTTTAAGAATTTTAAATAAAGAGTAATTCTTGATTGGGTAGAATTCTGTGTGCTGTTTACATGAACTGTCACATGGCAGGAATCATTTAAAAAAAGAATGCGGCAACTGTTACTACCAGATGTGTGGCTTCCTTTGCTACAGGATGATGGGTATATGTTGTAGAAATGCTCATGTGTGATTTGGTTCCTGAGAAACAAGCATTTTTTTTTTTTTTGCTCTAGAAATGGTAGTTTATGATGCTTCCCTCGAAGGGTCTCATGTGAGAACTCTTGGCCACCAGAGGGAGGTGGTCAACAAAGATGAAGGGCAACAGGGCCCTCACACCGGTAGGCTGTTGGTGCTGTGTGGAATGGACAGAGCCTACTTTAGAAAACCTGTTGGTATTTGGGCCTTTATCACATCGGAGTGCATACTGGTACAAGAGGCAGCACAGACTGTTGGGGGAGAATCTCAGCTCTGCCACTTAATAGCTAGGCAGTTTTAGGCAAACCCCTTGGCCTCTCTGAGCCCTGTTGTTCTCACTTATAAAATAATACCTCATTACGTTGAGTGAAATAAGCCAAGAACAAAACGTTAAACGCCACATGTTCTCACTCATGTGTGGAGCTAAATAGTTAATCTCATTGAAGAAAAAAGTAGAGCAGAGGCTAGCAAAGGCTGAGAAGGGTAGGAGGAAAGGAGACATAGGGAGAGATTTGTTAAAGCTTACAAAATGACAGCTAGCTAGGAGAAAAAGTTCGTGTTCTCTAGCACTGTAGAATGACTACTCTTAGTAATATACAGTTTCAAATAGAAGCAGGATATTGAATGTTTCCAATACAAAGAAATGATAAATATTTGAGTTGATAGATATGCTAATTACCCATATCTCATCACTATACATTCTATGTATCACAACATCACTATATAACTCATAAATATGTACAATTATGTGTCAATTAAAACATTTAAAAAACAGAATAAAAAAGAATACCTTTCTCACAGGTTTGATTTGAGCATCAGATGAGATAAGTTTGAGAAAGTACCTTGTAAATTCTTAAATGCTACACAAAGGTTAACTGTTTTCCCATAATGTGGTTTATAATTGCATGCATTTAGGTATTCCATGAGTCACAGTGTTACCTTCAAAACCCAAGGCCTGATATCAGTTATTCTGTGACACAGATATTAGTCCTCTCCCCAGGTATAAGCATTATAAAAGGTTAGCACTATATTAAGTAATAGATCTATTGCTCTACTAAATTATTCATGATTATGTGTTCAGTGAGTGATCGGTTTGATTGAAATAATCATCAGGTGTTCTCAGGGCTCTGGAGAAGAAGCTGATAAATGACAAAAGGTTTCTTCAATGTGATGACTTTGCTACCATTAAACCTTAAGAAAAACCAATTAATTGAATCACTGTGGGAAAAAAAGTCATCAAATTCCGGTCTAGAGTGTTAAAGGAATCTGTTTTTTGAAGTAATTATTCTTTTTAATAAATCAAAGCTTTTCGGCAAAAGTTTCAGAATTGTGAATGATTTAATGATTTTCTGAAGATCAGTTTTTGAGTAAAAAAGAGAAAAATTCATTTCTTTTTTAGAGGGAAAGGCATGTTAATTTTTTTAAATGAAAGAATGAATAGGTTTGGTTCATTTTGACCAGGAATTTTAGTAGTTGTTGAAAAGGTTTGTGCTGAGAAATGGGTGCCTCTGCCATCTCTGTCCCAGACTTCTCTAGTGGGCTCTGCAACTGTAGCGGTCACAAAAGAATGAGAATTCCACTTGAGCAGTCTGTTGTGATCTTGACTTGCTCACATCTAAATTAAACCACTTTCCACCTCCACCACCACAGCCCCCTGACATCCTCATTTTTGTCAGTAGCCCAACATTCTTCTTATCTTTCATCCTCAAATTATTCAGAGTTGTGCTTGTCTTTTTTGCTTTCTAGCATTTCTTTTTTTAAAACATTTAATTTATTTTAGGTTTGAGGGTACATGTGAATGTTTGTTACACAGGTAAACATGTGTCATGAGGGTTCATTGTACATACAATTTCATCACCCAGGTATTAAGCCCAGTACCCAGTAGTTATATTTTCTGCACCTGTCCCTCCTCCCACTCTTCCACCTTACGTGGACTCTAGTGTCTGTTGTTCCCTTCTTTGTGTTCATAAATTCTTATCATTTAGCTTCCATTTATAAGTGAAAAGATGTGGTATTTGGTTTTCTATTCTTCCATCAGTTTGCCTAAGGATAATGGCCTCCAGCCATTCCATGTTCCTGCAAAAAACATGATCTAATTCTTTTTTATGGCTGTGTAGCATTCCATGGTGTATATGTACTACATTTCCTTTATTCAATCTGTCATTGATGGGCATTTAGATTGATTGCATGCCTTTGCTATTGTGAATAGTTCTGCAATGAGCATTTATTATATACAAGTGTCTTTATAGTAGAATGATTTATATTCCTCTGGGTATTGCTGGGATAGAATGGTAGCTCTACTTTTAGCTCTGAGGGGTAAAAGTAATGGGATTGCTGGTTAGAATGGTAGCTCTACTTTTAGCTCTGAGGAATTGCCATACTGCTTTCCACAATGGTTGAACTAATTTGCACTCCCACCAACAGTGTATAAGTGTTCCCTTTCCTCTGCAACCTTGCCAGCCTCTTATTTTTTGACTTTTCAGTAATAGCCATTCTGACTGGTATGAGATGGTGTCTCACTGTGGTTTTGATTAGTAATTCTGTAATGATCAGGGATACTGAGCTTTTTTTTTTCATATCCTTGTTGGCCACATTTATGTCTTCTTTTGAGAATGGTCTGTTCATGTCATTTGCCCACTTTTCAATGGGGTTGTTTTTCCTCTTATAAATCTGTTTAAGTTCCTTATAGATGTGGGATATTGTCAGATACTAACCTTGAATAGCTAAATACCCCACTTAAAAGGCACAGAGTGGCAAGCTGGATAAAAAGCAAGATCCAGTTGTATACTGTCTTCAAGAAACCCATCTCATGTGTAATGACACTCATAGGCTCAAAATAAAGAGATGGAGGAAAATCTACCAAGCAAATAGAAAACAGAAAGAAAGCAGGGGTTGTAATCTGAATTTCAAACAAAACAGATTTCAAACCAACAAAGATTAAAAAAGGCAAAGAAGTACCTTTACAAAATGGTAAAGGGTTCAATTCAACAAAAAGACCTAACCCAAATATATATGCACTCAACACAGGAGCACCCAGATTCATGAAGCAAGTTTTTAGAGACCCACAGAGACATAGACTTCTGTGCAATAATAGTGGAAGACTTCAACATTTTACTGACAGTATTAGAGAGATCACAAAGGCAGAAAATTAATAAAGATATTCAGGACCTAAACTCAACATTGGACCAAATGTATATGATAGACCTTCACAGAACTTTCCAACTAAAACAGTAGAATATACATTCTTTTCATTGCCAAATGGCACATACTCTAAAATCAACCACATAATTGGACATAAAACAATCCTCAACAATGTAAAAGAACTGAAATCATACCAAACTCTCTCAGACCACAGCACAATAAAAATAGAAAGTCAAGACTTTGAAAATCACTCAAAGCCATCCAATTAAATGGAATTAAGCAACACGCTCCTGAATGACTTTTAGGTAAATAATGAAATTAAGGCAGAAATCAGGAAGTGCTTTGAAAATAATGAGAACAAACATAAAACATACTGGAATCTCTGGGGCACAGCTAAGGTAGTTTTAAGAGGGAAATTCATAGCACTAAGTGCCCACGTCAAAAAGATCTCAAATTAAAAACTTAATTTCACAACTGTAAGAATTAGAGAAAGAATAAGTCAACCCCAAAGCTAGCAGAAGATGAGAAATAACAAAAATCAGAACTGAACTGAAGAAAATCGAGACATGAGAAACCATGAGTTTATTTATTTTTTCTTTTTGTTTGTTTTCGAGACAGAGTCTCACTCTGTCACCCAGGTTGGAGTGCAGTGGTGCAATCTCTGCTCTCTGCAATCTCCGCCTCCCTAGTTGAAGTGATCCTATTGCCTCAGCCTCCCATGTACCTGGAATTACAGGTGCCTGCCACCACAAGTGGCTAATTTTTGTATTTTTAGTAGAGACAGTGTTTCACCATGTTGGCTGGGCTGCTCTCAAACTCCTTAAGTGATTTACCCACCTTGGCCTCCCTAAGTGCTGGGATTACAGGCATGAGCCACAGCACCTAGCCTGGCCTAGGAGTTGTTTTTTTTGTTTTGTTTGTTTTTGATGGAGTCTTGCTCTGTTGTCCAGGCTGGAGTGCAGTGGCACGATCTCAGCTCACTGCAAGCTCCGCCTCCTGGGTTCACACCATTCTTCTGCCTCAGCCTCCCCAGTAGCTGGGACTACAGGTGCCAGCCACCATGCCTGGCTAATTTTTTGTATTTTTTGTATTTTTTTTTTTTTGTAGAGACGGGTTTTCACTATGTTACCCAGGATGGTCTTGATCTCCCGACCTTGTGATCCGTCTGCCTCAGCCTCCCAAAGTGCTGGGATTATAGGCATGAGCCGCTGCGCCCAGCAAGAGTTGGTTTTGTGAAAAATAAAATAAAATAGGCCACTAGCTAGAGTAATAAAGAAAAAAAAGAAAGAAGATCCAAATAAGCACAATTGGAAATGATGAAGGGAATATTACTACTCACCCCCACAGATATAAAAACAACCATCAGAAACTACTATGAACACCTCTACACACACAAACTACAAAACCTAGAAGAGACGGATAAATTTCTGGACACATACACCATTCCAAGACTGATCTAGGAAGAAGATGATTCCCTGAACAGACCAATAACCAGCTCCAAAATTGAATCAGTAATAAATAGGCTACCAACCAAAAAAAGCCCAGGACTTGATGGATTCACTGCCAAATTCTACCAGATACATAAAGAAAGGTACCACCCATTCCTACAGTATTTCTTATATACAGTGTGTTCACAAGTCCTGACATTTATTTTGCTGAAAATATCTCTGGTTGGACTCTCACACCCCCATGTCCCCTGACACCAGCTGAACCCCAGCTTTCATGCTTGCAGTGTCATGATGGCTGTGACTCCTGGAATTCCTCCAATTCCTCCTGAATCTTTCTACAGTACTGCTTTTATTACACCCATTCCTTCTTCTATAAATGGCAGTGACTCCCTATTGCATGCTGTGTCAAGCCAGCTCCTTTCTTGGTGTATCCTTTTTAGTCATGTATGTTTCCCCAGATTTGCTGGGATCCTCCTGCGCACCTGGCTTCACCAGCTTGGCTATCTACCTTTTCCCCACATCATCTCTTTGCCTAAATTCTCTGGGATTAACCTTTCTTCTTCTTTTCTTTCTTTCTCTCTCTTGCTCTTTATTTATTTATTTATTTATGTATTTATGTATTTATTTATTTTTTGACAGAGTCTCGCTCTGTTGCCCAGCCTGGAGTGCAGTGGTGTGATATCGGCTCACTGCAACCTCTGCCTCCTGGGTTCAAGCGATTTTCCAGCTTCAGCCTCCTGAGTAGCTGGGATTACAGGCGCATGCCACCACGTCTGGCAGCCTTTCATCTGTAGGGAATTTTGGATGGTCCAGCATCAAGGAGGTCAAGAAGCTGCTTTGAAAATTGAGATTCACCAACTTCAATTTAGGATTCTTTAGTTAATCAGTCTGGGGCTCTCCTATAGTGTGAAAAATCAAGAACATCCAGTATGGAAGTACAGTAGACTATTTCCATTCTGGTGGGAAAAGTATCCTCCCCAACTTTAGCATCTGCCGGCCTGAATCGAGCAGTGACCAGGTAGACACTGAGATGACAGAAATAAAGTCCTGTCATTAGTAACAATAGCAGAGAGATGTCAGTCAACATCCCAGATGGTAGAGGAAGATCTGAAAACACAGTAGAACTTGAGCTTCTGCAAGCATCAGCAGGGGGAGGAAGGATGTGGGGGAAAGAAAGATAGACGTGGAGATGAGTATTCTGCTGCAGGAGCCCCAAAGCCAGAAATTATTGATTAAATTGATAGCTTGATCTGTGCCCATTCACCTACTAACCATGGGAAAATAAGTTGTGTTAATTTTAAAATAATAATGCCCAGTTCATAGAGACACTTGAAAATGTTAATGTATTTTTTTGGTTAAAAATGGTGAGCTATCAGATTAATTCAAACAGCTGAATTTTGTAGTTTATATTAGTTAATAATTGTGTTCCTCTTCAAGATCATTAAAAAAGTGACTGAACTAAATGAGATAACATATGTAAATCACCTAGCACAATTTCTAGTAGCTAGCATAGTCCTTAATAAGCGGGAGTACTTTTGCCCCTTCCTTTCTCTGATTTGATTCAATGATTTAAAGAAAATTATTCATGTTTGTAAATAAAATTTAATGTTTCTCTGTGACTATTTTGCTTCAGTTCATGTGAATCTTAAGAGTCCTAAATAAGTAGAAGAGATGATATGGGGACAGAAAGAATAAGTACAGTTGTTTGTTACACCTGTCTCAGGTATACAAGGTAGGTGTGCAACATGGAGGCAGGCAAGTTTCATATGAACATGTTCAGTCCCACTTTCAGGGCCACCCTATCACTATATAACTGGACATATTTGCACAAATGAGTCCCTGTTTGAAAAAGCCAATATGTGGAACCCTGAACTTGCCAAGTAGGCACATTATGGGTGATTATTCTACTATAAAAGATTCTTTGCTCTGAAAGACACAAAATGAGTTGAATTTTTTTTTTTTTTTTGCTACATGCATCTGTTGCTTAAACTAAATTCTGTCTAGATGAAAAGTACATTAATATACAGCTGAATAAATCTGCAAAAACTAGGAATTTCTGATGTTGCTATTCTTGTTTATCTTCTGGATTTGGAATTAAAAAAAGACATACCATACTTACAATTCTTAAAGAAACAAATCTTAAGAAGTTCACTAACTCCATATTCTACTGTTATATATCATTGGGTTCCCTTTTCTAGCAGGTATTTTGCCTATATTTTCTGTATTCCATTTACTAAATGTATCACTTATTCAAGCAAATTTCATATTATATCTCGTTTCTTACTATCCTATTCATGATACAGTTTTGTATAAACTATCAGTGAAAAAGAATTGTTATTTGAAAACTTTTCCTCTCTGTAACCAAATTATTACATATTGCATGTCTTTTGGAGTGTAGGTACTAGTACTCTTGTTTGTATCATTTTATAAAATAGATAGTTAATGTATATATATGTATTTATATTGTATATGAGTATTTATTTAGCCATACATTAAAGATTCAAAGCCATACATTACAGATTTTATCAAGTTTAAATAGTTGCTCTCATAACTTCCAAAAGGATATGTGTGTGTCTGGCTTAACAGTGACATTTTAGAAACTTGTTTGAAAACTTGCCTCTCAATATCATGTAGTTCTCAGAAAGATGAAGTCTTTTGGGACTGAAATTCCCTCAAATTTTTATTCTTTTGTCATGTCTAGTTTTTAAACATCTCTTGAGGATTATGGTAGCTGTAGAAAATGTCCACCACTGACTTTCATGTGGGGCTTAATGTCAGAATATATAACCACTTATCATTGGCTAGGCTGAGGTGTTTCTTCAGTGCTTACTTTAAAAGGTGAATCATCAGCAGGGATATTCCTAATCCATCTTTATGTACACACCAGAAGATAAGTTGCCAAGGTTTCTATGGCTAGTCAGATGCTTTCAAGAAAGTACAAGTGGCTTTGATTTTCAGGTTTTATTTGGTTACAAAGAGAGAAGGAACATATTTGGTCTCATGGATGGAATAATGCTCCTACAAGATAACTCCGCTGCATTGATGTAGCGTAGTCATGAGTTATCTAGAGACTGTTTGTAATTATGATGAAGGATTATGGTAATGTAAGTGTGAGTCAGTACCTCTTAAAAATCATTTATATGGGCCGGGTGTGGTGGCAACCACTGTCATCCCAGCACTTTGGGAGGCCAAGGCGGGCCCATCACAAGGTCAGGAGTTTGAGACCAGCCTGACCAACATGGTGAAATCCAGTCTCTACTAAAAATACAAAAATTAGCCTGGCGTGGTGGCATGCACCTGTAATCCCAGCTACTCAGGAGGCTGAGGCAGGAGAATTGCTTGAACCCAGGAGGCGGAGGTTGCAATGAGCTGAGATTGCGCCACTGCACTGCAGCCTGGGTAACAGAGCAAGACTCCATCTCAAAAAAAAAAAAAAAAAAAAAAAAATCATTTATATGAACCAATCATTTTGAGAAAACATCTGCAAAATGATGGAGTTACTCTGATACTTGGGGGTCTCCCACATGTCCAACTTGTCCAATTCTTGCATTTGAATCTGGAATTTTTTTCTCCTCTGCCTATTTATTTTTCAAGATAGAAAAATATGTTCTCGCCCCTATAGGATCTTCTTGGCAACCCTAGATTATCCTTTCCTTTTCTGAGTCCTCAGAACACTCTGTCATATCATTAGAGCCCATAGCAGATTGTCTTGAAATCTGTTGCTCACCTGTCTCCCTTATTGCTCTGTGAGCACCTCAAGGTGACACTGTTTCTTCTGTTTCATCTGAGCCCTTGTACCTAGAACAGTGTCTGGCACACAGCAAATGAACTAATGAAAGAGGTCACACACTGACAGTCTGCACAAACCTCCCATTATGTTTAATGAACTGGTAACTACATATTTTTGGAAGAGTTCATAAGTTAATTCAGATAATATTCAGATAAATGTCTCATCCAAATGCCCAGGTTTATCATGGTTGCTAACACGGAGACTCTGCTTGTCACCAAGCCTGTGATGGCAAAAGGCCTTCTCTCACAGCTTTCAACGCCTCCTCCAGCCTTATATAAATGTCTCTAGTCAAAATTATTGACTGGATCTGCCTCCTATCCTCCATTACTTGCTATTCAGAATGTTATAGAAGAGGTATGTTGTGGTGAAGGAAAACAATTTAAGGAAGGTGGACATTGAGGGCAGGAAATTAGAAACAAAATAACTGAGTTTTTTTTTTTTTCCCCACCAGCCTAAATATGATCCTATTTTAGGGCCTGAGAAAAAAAGGAGGAACTAACATTTATAAATGTTTATCTTTAAAATGGGATTCAAGTGTAACTAGTTATGGGACAAAGTGAGTAACAAGCCATGAAATCTATCCCCATGAAAACTATCTCCTCCAACTAACCTGTAACTTTCAAATTCTCCTCCTAATTTGAGATCTAGGAAGTTTTAATAGACCAGGAACTGATTTGTCCAGTTGCTGTTCTCTCCTACCGACCAGGAGTGCGTTGACAAGAACAAAGAGAAACTTTAAAGCTCTCTTGCCCTTCCTGGGGCCAGGCTGTGGGGAGTGCTGATGAATTTAATTTGATGATATTATGCCATGACATTGTGTCAATATGCGATGATGTGTTGTGATGGCACAGCGTCATCACGTGGTGACGCAACATCATGACGTAAGACGTCACAACGCCAGTTAAAGACGTGATTCCAGGAGGGTTTTTAAACTGAGCAACAGATCTACAATTATTTAACTAAAGGCTTGAGATTTTAGGCAGCTGAACTATAAATTACAGGTTAGAAAATGTTTCTTTGCATGAATTATGGTTCATTTTAAATTTGTATATGGCTCCTTCTAGAAATTGTAACCTCTGTTCTTGCAAGGTAGCTTTAGAAATCAAAATATAACTTCATTTAATAGACTGTTTCTATCACAAGTTTTCCCTATATTAGGTTTTTTTGGGGGGATATGAGCTGGTGCTAAATTTAAGCATACTTTCACAATGAGATTTAGAAAATATAATCTTTTAATTTGCGTATTTGTTAAAAATTAGTACCTCATAGAGCTACAGGTAAAATGATTTATAATTGAAATTACATTGTAACTAATATCTTTTATAGGCATATATTTTATAATAATAATCTTGCACTGAGGTTTTAATAATAGTGATGTGTTAAAAAGGAGAAATGATTTGAAAATACATTTTACTTTGTTTGTGTGTGAAATCTTGGGAAAAACCTTTATATATTTTGTGCCTCAGTTCTACCATCTTTAAAATGATGAGGATGCTTTTATTTTTCTTGTTTTTATAGGGATATTATATGGACAAACTGTGTGATGTATGTAAATGTTCTTTGTGTTCTTTGGAACAAATGTTGTTATATAAATCTAGGGTACTATTAAATACCTTCTTCAGAGCTACATAGTCTCTACTCATGAACTTGAAATCCAGTAGGGAAACATTTATTCAGTTAGAACCAAGATGGGTTTTATGTTTGATTCTTCATCTTAACTTTTCCCTCTGATTGCTTCATTTCTAGATTTACATGTTTAGAAATGAGTTATGCTGAAGTATAGAAGACAGTGGCATAAAAATATTTTTGATATTTAAAGTTTTGGTAATTCTTTCTGTTCTGTAAACGTGGATATAAAGGTGTATGTTTTTCACTGGTGAAAAGAACTTTACAATCCACATTAGGGTGAACATAGTTTGAGCAAAAGTTCAAATTTTTTTTCACTCATACGTAACTTTGTCAGTTCACAATCCAGAGAAAACTGGAAAAGCCTGAAGTGTCACAAAGCTTCTTTACATTTAATTTTCCGTGGTGAAGTGAGGAGATTGCTTTGTTGTTTTAAAATTCACTTCTGCTTTATCACTCCTTCTGCAACTCCAGTAAAAATGTACCAAAATTTCATGTCTCCTGAAAGTGATACGTGACTTCTGGATGGAATTTGAAATGGTGGCTGATTACTTTTGAATACTTAAGCTCCACCAGTTGACAGCTCACATCTGCAGAAAAACAATTAGCAAATTTGTGAATTATCATTGGTTTACACATTAAACAAGCAAAGTAATTCTTTATAACGTTAACCAACAGGCTGTGTCTTGATTACAAGATATTGTTGTTCGTTAATAAATTGAGCTATTTTTAGATTTTGCCGGTGTATATACATTTTAGTTGCTTGCCTTTCATATCTCAGTCACCATTATATGCCAGTCTCCGGGACCACCTGCATCATCTGTGGGGGGCCCAGTGTTCAAAAATTATTGACACTTTTAAGATATTGACAGTAGATCATTAGCTAAGTGCACATCCCTTCTAAGTACAGGCCCTGGGCAGCTGCTCAGTTTGTACACCCGTGCAGACCCGTGCAGACCTGCCAGGCATGTCATGCATTTGGCAGCTTTGGATTTAATGTGCTTCTATAGTTTATGGCCTGTTTGTGTGATCTCCTGCTCCTTTAAGGTGAGTTTTGGACTACTTACTTACTTTTATCTCTTTCTAGATGATAGTTTACTTATAATGCTTATTTTTATCTCTTTCTAGATAATAATTACTTTTTGTTAGCTGGGAATGATCTATGGCCATTTCTTGCTTATCTGTACTCAAGAATAATGTAGAGCAACATATCATCAAAAATTTCCTGAAATAACGTGAATTAATGAAACCTGATTTAAACTTGGGGAATGCCTAGTTCAAATGAAAGCTGAATTAAACAAAATTTTAATAACTTTATTATTTTCAAGTTTGTACAGTGTTCAGTAAGGACTGCGAGCAAGGACGTATAACTGTTCAGTCCTACCTGAGCTGAGTTAAAGAATGGATCATTAAGAAATTGGGAAGATTTATTTGTACAGAAATTGTAAGCTACTTATTTTTAATGGTGTGTTTTTTTGACTTTGGTTGTAAGGTCAATCTTCCTCCCAGAATCTTGTTTACACTAACAATTTACTTCGCAAACATTTTTCCCCCCTTAGAGATAGCAAACCTTGATCCTATTTTCTTCTGAATTATTACACATTTCAAATGGTAGAATCTGAGCTAATGAGGCTTTGGTGTTTTTCCACCTTGATAAGAAGCATATGTGTGTTGTGTGAGTGTGTGTGTGTGTATATGTATTTGGGGATGGGTAGCAGATTGTACTTCACACCGTATCTTGCTGAGACCATTAGTAATGTGAATAGGTCTTTTGCAATCACCTTTCTTTTAAGCAATTTGTAGATTATGGATTTATTTTCTTTCAGGTTTGCAAGAGACCTCAAAATTCATTCAGACAAAGCCCCCACTAGTGACTTAATTCCCTATACAATATTCTACTAATTGGTTGTTCAGCCTTTGTCCCTCTACCCAACATAGGAGAACTCATATTCTGATAACTTCATACCATATGTTTCTTTATCGTGCCAAGTTACAGTCTCCTTTATTTGAGCCTGTTAATTCTCATTTGACCTCTTTGGATCCTTCAGAGGAAGACTATTTTCATTCCACAGACTACCTAAAAAATATTTAAAGATAGATGCCATGTCCTTCCTTAGTTTTCTTTCCTGTAGACGAAAGACATCATTTTAAAAAATGTTCTCTTATCTGTCATGGGGAAGTTTCTTCTGGTATAAGAAATTGAATATCCAGTTTATCTATTTCTTTAAGGTTCAACACCAAAATCCATCTGCAGCCTGGAATGAAGTTATCATTGGCAAGGAGAGCAGGCCTATAACCTCACATCTCTGGGAAACTTTTATTTCTATTATTACAGAAATTTCTTGTTTCTATTATTGTACCTAAAGGTGGTATAGCTTACGGGCGGTCATGCCACATTGTTGGTTCATATTGAATTTATTGCCAACCAAAGTTTCTATGTTTCTGTCTAGGTAGCTGCCAACTATTATTTTTTTGTTTTAGCATTCTGCACTTGAGAATTATGATTTTTGATCTTATGATTATCTCTGTTAAATTTCGATTTGTTCAACTTGACCCGTATCTATACACTATCATTATCTATTTTGGTTTATACGACCTATTTATTATCCCACTCAATGTTTTGTCTTAACATTTTTAGGACCTTGTTGTCTATCTAAGCCATTGATAATATTTGGGAACAGAAAGAGGTCCAGAACAGAATCCTGTGGCTCAATTCTTTTTCCAGGTTGAGGTTCTTATCTTATTCACCAGCCTTTTGGGTACAAATGTTCAACTAGTTACTCGTTGCCCTAACATCCACTCTACATTTTTCCATCTTTTCTGTTTGGGTATGTTGTTTTCTGTTTTCTGTCAGATGTTTTGCTGTAATGCAATGCGTATTATTGACTGCATTTCATAACCAAACAGACTAATAACCCCCTCAAAGAAAGTTACGAGGTTAATGTACGTAATATGATATATTAAGCAGTTTAGTGGAGATAAAATAGGTACCACAAATAATTTCCAAAGTCAGTCATTCACAGGTAGTAAAGTCAACTGTATTTATCTAAATAAGAATAAGGTCTGGATGGGTCCCACTAAGTAATTCTCATTTTAGGCCCTCATTATTTTAGTTTTGAGTTAGTTTTTTAATCAGCAGCGAGGCATATCATAACAGTGAACAACAGAAAATTTCAGCAGAGTACTAAGGAAGAAATATAAAGCTGTAGTCAATGTCGAATGCCAGTTAGAAGTAATTAGATATACAAGGGTGAAACTCTTAATAAAGCTAATTTACAAAGCATATGTCTATCTTTTGGGTATTAATATTATCACTGAGATGGGCCAAGTCAGTCTTAGAATCCTGACTCGTATTTAGTAGTACTGTAAACCTATACCAGTTAAGAAGTATCTACTTCTCAGAGTTACTGTAAAGATTAAAAGAGAAATTGTCATTTAATGTGACTAGCATAGTGTATCAAGTAGTATGAACTTAAAATTAATCCTGTTAATTCAGTAAGCATTAACTGTATGCTGTTATGTATCAGATATTGGGAATGTTTTGTATAATAACCAAGATGCAATGTATACTTTTCCTTTTTTTTTTTTTTTTGAGACAGAGTCTCGCTGTCACTCAGGTTAGAGTGCAATGGCGTGGTATCGGCTCATTGCAACCTCTGTTTCCCAGGCTCAAGTGATTCTCCCGCCTTAGCCTCCTGAGTAGCTGGGACTACAGGCACCCACCACCACGCCCAGCTAATTTTTGTATTTTTGGTGGAGACGGGGTTTTTCCATGTTGGTCAGGCTGGTCTTGAACTCCTGACCTTGTGATCCGCCCGCCATGGTCTCCCAATGTGCTTGGATTACAAGCATGAGCCACTGCATCCAGCCCCTTCTGTTAAATGAAATACACATGAATGCATATAATCAATAGAAGTAAGTCTAAACACACACGTATACATACTGCATTGAATCTAGCTTGGACCTCATTAATGAGTTTATTATTTCTCAACCAAAAGAGTTCAAAATTTAGACAGACTGGCCGCAATGCCAGATCAGTGGATTTATTAGGTCATTCCACAGAACCAAAGGATTTCAAAGATGGGGAGACCTTATAAATAACAAAGTCCATTTTGTCTATATCATAGATTAGGAAACTGAAGCCAAGAGATGTTGAATGATTTCCTAAAACCACTTAGTGCATTTTAGAGCTAAAACCATACATTAAATGTGTTTCCTACCATATCACACTCACCAAGTGCCTAAAAAGGAGCATGGAACCCTCAAGCTTGTGATATTGGTGTCACAAATCACAAAGTAGAAAATGGCATTTTAACTTTGCCTGCTGATTTGAGTGTGCAAATTAGTAAAACTTAAAAAGATAACACGTATTGATGGTGAATATATTTTTTGTACATTGGAAATATTTTGTAGTAAATAATAAATTAGTCAAAATCAGTCACCCTTTTTAGGCATAGTTCATCAATATTATGATGTTAATGTTGTTGAAATGACTGAGCACATTCAAATACAGAATCTACAAAGTAACCTATTTGGAAAGGGAATTGCCTATGTAAGGCATAACTTGAGGGAAGATCAAAGGAATCAGTTCCTAAAAATGAGAGGCAAAGTTTTCCTTCACTGAAAAAGTCAGCTAGTTAGTTGTACTGAATCATATCTAATGTTAAGGTGAGAGATAAGGAGATAGAGGTGATGCCTAAAGAGTAGGAATAAAGTAGTGAACATTGCTGTAATGTTGATTTGGAATTCTCTTCCACTTAGTGAAATTCATTGCTAAGGGAAAAGATTCTCCTTCAAGGAAAGGTTGCTTGCAAATTCAAGGTCATTTTCTAAATCCCACACTGCTTGTCTATGTGCCAAACTTTCCTGGTTTTATTTTTATTCTTTTTGCCTTAAAAGATACCTCCGAATTCAGGTTCTACAATTCCTGCTTTGTGACGTGTTATTAGTCCCCAGCCCATTGGCTGGGGCCATTGTAAACAAGGGGCTATTAGAGTGGACAGCTGGACAGGGAACAACTACTGAGAAGGTTGTTGCCTATGCATAGAGGGGATAAAGAGAAGGGGCTGAAGTTATCTCTATTTGAGCACCAAAATATATTGAAG
Source organism: Papio anubis (assembly GCF_008728515.1). Lineage (NCBI taxonomy): Eukaryota > Metazoa > Chordata > Mammalia > Primates > Cercopithecidae > Papio > Papio anubis. Next base: position 31,322,662 of record NC_044979.1, read on the forward strand.
AGGGTGCAAGAGGCAGGGAACTTCAGGGGTCACTGAACTCAGCCCCTTCTATTTTGCAAATGGGAAATGAAGGCCTAGAGAGAGAAAGTAATCTGCCCAGCACCAAAGAGCTAATACAAAATTGGGCTTACAACAACTCGGGTAAATTGATAGCAGATTCCAACTGATTTTTTTTTTTCTTATCAAAAATTTTCATGAAACATTTTAACTATACAGAAAAATGCATAAAGTAATATAAGAAACTCATGTGTACCTATTCCCTTTCTCCCCAGGTCACATCTTAACCAATTGCTATATTTTCTTTAGATATTTTAAGAAGTAAAATGGGTGTAAAGCCCCATGAATACACATCCCTGATTCCCCTTCTTCCCCTTTCCTAAGGCATGTGGGCATGCCACAAACAATATTCAGTATTGTTCAGCATGTTTATAAATACTATGTAAATATTAGCAAAATGTATGCGTTGTTTTACAACCTGCCTTTTTTTTTTTTTTCCTCAACGTTATGTTTTTGAGATTTCTCTGTGTTGATACATGGAACTCCAGTTTATTCATTTTAACGGTGAGTAGTGTTTCTATGCACAAATATATCACAATTTGTTAATTTGTATTTGGATAATTTTTCAGTGTTGGAAATGGTGTCATCGTGAACAAAAAGAATGTATATATAGTTCTTTTTACACTGGTGTGAGTTTCTTCAGATCTGAGTTTTTCTGCTGGTGGATCATGAAAAGGTTACGGTGAGCTGCTCAGGCCAACACAAACAGGGCCTGGGGCAAGCCTCTGGCAGCCTTATCCACTTAACATGTGGTATTGTGCAAATGCCATCATTTTCTCTTTTTTAAAAACTTTTATTTCAGGTTCGGGGTACATGTGCAGGTTTTTTGCCACAAAGGGAAAAGGTTGTGAAACACCGTGCTGAAGAAGTGGTTCTCAGTCTTAACATGTATCAGAATCAACTGGAGGGCTTATTCAAAAGACTGTTGAGTTTCACTCCCTGAATTTCTGATTCTGTACACCCAGAGTGAGGCCCAAGTGTTTGCGTTTTAACAAATCCCAAGTGGGGACCACCTTTGAGAGCCACTAAGGCATCTATCTAGGAGTTGACTTGTGGGTTCCAACTGATTATTCAAATACATTTTCATTATTGCAAATATTGTATTATAATTAGTATATCATGTAATAAATCAAGAATGTCATTTAAAAATAGAAGTGATAGGATTCAATAATCTACTAGCTTGGAATTTGCAAGCTTTTGTGTGAGAGAAAGATGAAGAGCATTTAATTATGTTCAGAAATAACTTCCCTATAATTGTAAATTCTGTGTTCCTTGTGCAAACCGGGACAAGGACTTTAAAAAGATAATTATATGAGAAAAGCAGTCCTTCATTCTTTCCCCTCTTATCTTTATGGTGTAATCAATAGGTCTACCACCATTCACCAGGGAAGAAGAAGTAAAAAGGGAAATGTTACAATTAGAACGTCGTCGGCTCTCAGCAAAAGTTGCAGAGTTATCAGAATGTGTCTTTGATGCACACCTCTTTTGGGTCAGTGTGTGTCTATTGAAGTTCACTCTCACTGCCGTCCCTCCCATTGCATACTTTGGCTTCTGTGGACACCTGTGCCTTCAGAACTTTCCTTCCCCTTTCGTCTCCCCTTCTCAAAGGGCATCTGTTTCTCTCTCCTTGAAAATATGATACTCCATTTATACCTTCAGTAAAAAGAGACCAATGAAATAAAATCTTTTGCAACCAACAATTCAGGTTGGTAGGGAGAATTGGTGCTGAAATGGACCTTCACTCCTACTTCCACCTCTAAAACACACTTGAAATGGATTCGGACCTGGTGTGAAGTAGCACCTCCTCCACGGTTCCAGTCTTGTGAATGGTCTTGGTATCCTCCCTGTCAGAAAATGAGGGCTCTTTATCAGCTCTTGCTGTTCACACATGCTCCATGCACAGTCAGTCCCTGTTGACTTGAATCTCTTCACCTTCACCCACCCTGTCTCTGCCTCTGTTCAGATCACTGCACTTCTCATCTGGGTGATTGCAATGGCCTTCTAAATGTGCTCCATTCTTGTTCCCTTCCAGTCCATTCTTCACATAGTGGCCAGACTGACCTTTAAAAAATAAGAGCTAACTATGTCATTCCACTGCTACAAATCCTCCCTAAGTGGCATCTCATTGCCCTCAAAGTTAAATCCACATCTTTCAGCCCGACCTGACCTGGCCCTTGCCTGTCTCCAGCATCGCTTTACATGGCACCCACCTTGTGCTGCTTTCCACCACGCACACCAGACTCCCCTACTTCTTTTTTCCTAAGGCATTGGCTTCTCCTCTGTATCAAGCACAAGCCCTTGTGCTTGTGCACAAATTCTTTCCTCCCTCACTGGTTTAATCTTCTCCTTGCTAACCTATACCCGTCCTTCAAGTGGAGCTTAAGCATCACTTCCACGGGGCTGTCTTCCGGGACCATCGTACCTCTACCATGCTGGCCTGGCTTTGCTCCCATGTTAAGAACAGCTCTACATCTTCCCTCCTTCTCATGGCTCTCCTAATACTTCTAAGTATTTATTATTTGGTTTCCCTACTGGGCTATGAGCTTAATGAGGATGGGAATCCTTGCTCATTTATTCTTAGCACTGAATCCCCAAGACCTAAGATTGTGCCTAGGGGCCACTTGATAATTGCAATAAATATCTGTGGCTGGTTGATATAAATTATTGACTGCATTTTCACATATGGATTGCACAAACATATGTATGCGTTTGAATTTGTCAACATCATTTACTTGTAAACCCATGTCAGTGTGCATGGTTTACAAACTCAACACGAATAAACTGGAGATCAAATTTGTATGACCTACTTTTACGTTGTTTAACATAGAGCCACCCAGTTTGTCACTGAAGAATATACAGAAATATTTCATTGGCAAATCCTTCTATATATATTATTCTTGCCAGTAATGTTGCTACTCTCTCTGTGTGTGTATGTGTATGTTTGATAGAGAGAGAGACAGAGAGAGAAAGAGAGAGATGGTTTTTCTAGACCTACTAAAATTATTACATTTACAGGTGCAAGATGAGATTTGAACTTGGAATCTATCTATCGGTCAGCAGGCTTGAAAAAGAAGATTCAACACTCAAGTCATGAAGTGTCTTTTAAAGAATATAATTTGTGACTCTGTGGGAGAATAAGAATATAATGGTGAGCCTCTAGTTTCTAGGGCTAGAGTAAATAAATTCCTAAGTCTATAGGTTTATTTGAAGCAAATCTAATACGTGAAAACTTAGGGGCTTTTTTTCCATGAGCGATTCTAGAACAAAATCCAGGAGTCTGGATCTATAGCATCCAACTAATTTTTATTTTAAAAGTATGATTTATCTAAAAATTCATAAAATATAAAATATACGTGATAAGTCTAAAATCATGAAACTCTTAAAATAATTCTAATATCATACATTAAATAGTTTATTTATGAAGCATTTTCACAAGGTGAAATCCAAACTGGTCTAACTTCAGATACCAACCTTTGACCTTGGATGGACTCTAGGTTTAAAACCAGCTCTGCTTTGTATTAGTTGTGTGGCTTGGCAAGTTATTTAAACTTTCCTCATCTTAGTTTCCACATCTGGAAGAAGAGCATAGTATGTATCTTATCCAACTGCTGAGAGATTAAATGACATGAATTCTCCCTCAATACTGCCATGGCCTGTTGAATGGCTTTGCAGCTTCTGTAAACTGTCCTCACCACAGTAGCCAAAGTAAGGCTTTAAAAATCTGTCAGATCACCTTATTCCTCTGTTTAAAATCTTTCAGTGACTTCTCATTTTTGTCAGAGTAAAGCCCACCAGGGCCTTTGCAATGTGGTCTCTATAACCTCTCTGATCTCACATCCTATTCTCTCTGCTTCATCTGTCTCAGCTACACCAATCTCCCTGCCATTGCCTGGGCACACCAGGAATGCTCCTGCCATGGGCTTGGGGGTTCATGCTCTCACCTCTTTGAAATCTTTGTTTAGATGGCACCATTGCAAAGAGGCCTGCTGAATATCCTTTACAAAATTGTAATTCCTTCCCCTCCCCCTCCCGCTTACCATTCTCTCTGTGTTCCTTTTTTTGTCACTTACTATTCGCTCTATTTTTATTGTTCATTTCCCTCAATTAGAATGTAAGCTTCCCAAGGGCAGGAATCATTGTTTGTTCACTGTTATATTTCAGACACCTAGAACGGTGCCTTGCAAATAGCATTCAATAGATGTTTGTTGAGCAAATGAATTTTAAAAAAAGTAACTTAGTAAAACACCTAGCTATATATTGGCTATCACTAGATATTGAAAAAATGTTGGACAGTTTTATTGTTCATTTAATCAGAGGAAGGTATTTTGCATTGCTTTTTTATTTTTTGTGACAGGGTCTCACTTTGTCACCCAGGCTATGTGTAGTGGTGTGATCACTGCTCACTATAGCCTTAACCTCAACCTCTGGGGCTCACATGATTCTCCTACCTCAGCCGCTCCAGTAGCTGGAACTATGGGTATGAATCACCATGCCTGGCTAAGTGTTTCTGTGTTTTGTAGAGATGAGATTTCACTATGTTGTTCAGGCTGGTCTCAGACTGCTGGGCTCAATCTGATACTCCTTGGGAGTATAAATTCATTTGCAACTTTTTAAAAATAAAAACATCTGAAGCAAATATGACAGAATGTCATTTTTAAATTTTGGGTGGTAGGTATGTAGGTGTTGCCATATTTTCCTTTGTATTGTTTTGTGTACTAAAGAAAAAGATTGAAGAAAAGAATACACTTAAAGCACTTAGCATGTTGTTGCCTGACCCACTGGAAGTGGTCAGTATGTGTTAGCAGTTGCTGCTATAATTGCTGTTATGTCCCTATTTAATTACCTCCCTGCAAAATCATATAGCCCTCAGCCTGCCTGACACCATCCCTGGCTGGACATTCCCTCTAAATTAGCTCTGCTGTCCTGTTTGACATGGAGGGATTTGAAGTTTCAAGCCAAACTTTCATACTTAAATTCCTTGGTGATTGTTTGCTTTTTTCTTTAGCTAAACTGTAGTTCAAAAGAGTACCTACTGAGAAACATTGTGTGCACAATTTAGGTAAATTGCTAGTAAAAGATTTATTTTAATTACTTTCAATATCTAAATTGTGCCAGAACTTTTAAATAGACTCAATGTCACGTCCCCTGTGGAAAAGTAGATGCATCTTTCTAATCTTGGTTACTCTAGGGCAAGATGTATTAGCCACCCAGATTGATCTTCCTTCTCTGTAGGCAGGTGGCGTAGGGAGAGTGGGCTGTCCACCTGATGGTGGGGAACAGGAAATCTCCAGCCCTTGAGCTTGGTTCTGCTTCGGAGAGAGGGTGAGTGTGTGTGTGTGTGTGTGTGTGTGCTCATGATTTCTGAAGAGAGTTAATTATTCTGGAAACAGTAACTTCCTCTCAGATGCCCTCCTGGGCAGCTGCTGTTGGCAGTATCTGGTGAGCTCTGAGCTTCCAATCCACAGATGCCCCCGCTTCATCGGAGAGCCAGCTCAGTGCTGCTGACGGGGCCCCTTCCTCTGCTTACCTCTCCCTTCTGAGCAAGGGATTAGGCAAGACTTGAGAAAATTAGGTCCTAAGAAGAGGTTTTAAAAATATGGAACTTGTGTGAAAAGGGTAAAACAAATCAAGTCTGTCTTTGGTATTCTCCAGCTCCCCCTTTAGGACTCCTGTCTCCTAATCTCTAGAAACCTCTTGGCCACTGTTCTTCCAGAAGTCCATTCCCTTACCATGCCCCTGGCTACCCAAGCATCTCCTGCAGGTGACTCCAGAGCCAACTATCTGCAAAGGGTTTTATCTTTAAAATTCTTTTTCCATTTCTTGTTAAAAGCTTATCACCCATTGCACCTCCCCACTTCATCTTAATCAAAACCATGACCCCTTGGCCCTTGCCATTTCTTTGCTCTTCTGTCTAGATATATAACCCATTTCCTTTCTCTCTGGTGCTCTACTTGGCCCAGTTCAAATGCCAACCTGTTGCAATCCTGTTACTTACCCTGCAGACAGGTATTTTTCCCTGTCTCTGCTCTGTAGGCCCTTTGAACTGTTAAAGTATTCTCTGGCAGACAGAAAATGGAAACTTTGAGGCTAACTGAGGCTCTCAAAGTTAAAACAGAACCAGGTGGTCCTAGCTGGGGGAAGGAACGGTAATTGTGTTCTCAGAAAGATGAGTATCACAGGACTGCTCTTTCTACAATCAAGCTAAACCAGTTCCTGTTGTTAGTGCCAGGATGAACGGTGGCCCAATCCCCCTTCCTCTTACCAGAAAGAAACATCTGCCAAGACTCCTGGTTTTGGGTTTGGAAACCAAACAGAACTCAGTCATAGCTCAACCAGTCAGAGCTCCCTTGACTCGACTGGATGAAACAGGGCTCAGCTGTATTGATCAATCAAAACTCAGCTGCACCAGCCAACCAGATCTAAGCTAGTTTCTATCATTCATTTGCATAAACCAACCTGACTGGAAACCTGGGTAGGAGGTTTTGCTGTGAAACACAACACTCTCTTTGTTCTCCAGAACATAACTTCATTTTACACAGTGGGCTGTATCTCTCTGATTTCCAAGCTGTTCACTGGAATAAAGTCCCTTTCCTCCATATTCTTCTAGAGAACTTTTGTTCATAGAACATAATCTCTGTCAGCATATCTCATACATTGTATTATAATTGCCTCTTGGTACATTTATCTTCCTCTTAAATGGTAGAGAATACATTTTGTTAATTTGTGTTTCCCCAAATAGCATAGCGTCTGCTCATCGGCACTAAGTGAATGAATGAATTAATGAGTGAATGGAAACTTCCATTTTATCAGTACAAGGAAGACACTGATAAATTTTGAGTTGAGGTGATGATGATTTGTGGGAGCCCATATGTCATATATTTCAGCCTTTCTCTGCCTAAACGTTACCCTGCACCGGCATTGTAAAGGAAGTAAAACGAAGCACCTCAGCCTCCTCTCTCCTACAGATGCAACCCTGCCCTGAAACCTGCTGATCCCAGCCCACTGTCTACGCCCCATTTTGTTCCCCTGCTTTTGGGACTGGTCCTTGATTCAGAGAACTTAAGAAGAGCCTCATTGCAACTTTATGCTCTGGGTAATTTACCCCCTCCTTGCCTGACCACAGACATGCTAATTACTATCATTTAAAGGAACTACTTTCATTTATTGTTAATCACTATAAAACTCGAATTCAATGTGTTTGCCATTATTTATTTCTCATACATGAATTGAATACCTGCTATCAACCGCTGTGCTACATATTGGAGATGCAAGGATTGGACTTACCTGTCAGATTAGTTGTATCTTTTTGCTTTAAACTGGGACATTTTTCTATTCATGTACTGTTTGTTTTTCCCATTTTCTTCCTCATGTAGCATGTTAGACAGCTCGTAGCTTTAAGAAAGAGACATTTTGATTCCCCATCCAAAGGAAAGAAGGTAGGCTTGAAAGGTGAGAAGCAGAACGAGTTTGTGTGGTAACTTGGGACCAAGCTCCCAACACCACTTTTGATCTTCCCATTCTGGGGTTAGAAAACTGGGCCTTGCTTTGGACAATCCTCAGTGGGTTCATCACTGTCTTTATTTACATTATAAATTTGGGTAGCCAGTCTCTCTCTTTTTTTTTTTTTTTTATTCCACAAGGAATACAGAAGTAACTTGCAGGACAGTTATCTTCTATGTAGCTATAATTCTTCAGTCAGTGGAATTTGGCTACACTAGTTTTACTCTTATAGAACATGAAATAATTGTGCTTGAGAGAAAATGAGACAATTCTGTAGTTTCACGTTGGTAACTGAATAGGAAACATAGTCGGTGGAAATTTGGATGGGCATTTGTGGCATCTGAGCGTAAATTCCTTGCTGGGCACTGTCCAGAGTGATGGAGGTCTTCCAGTGCGGTGACCATGAGAATGTGTCTCTCAGATTTCAGAATGTAATAAACGGACAAACCAAACAGCTCTGCTCTGAAATCCATCACCAATGCTGCCCATGAACTCTTCTTGGCAGGTGACTCAGCATGGCAGGGAGACTAAAGCAGCCCATTCGTGGAGATACAGGACTCCTCTATAGTCTTGCAAAATTTGCCTTAGACCTAGACGAGAGTATCCCTCCTCCCCCACCCATCTCCCCTCCTTCCCTCCTTCCCTCTCCCCCTTCCTCCCCTTTCTCCCCTTCTTCCAGTTCTTCCCTCCCTCCCCAACCTCCCTTCCTCCCTTCCCTCCTTTCCCTCCCTTCCCTCCTTTCCCTCCTTTCCCTGCATTTCCCAGCCTCCACTGGCTTTCTCCTCATTTCCTCCCACAGGAGTTTCCCCAAATAAATTAGTCTGCTGGGACTACCACAACAAATACCACAGACTCAGTGGCTTAAGGAACTGAAATTTGTTTTCCCAAAACTCTGGATATTAAAAGCCTGAGATCAAGGTGTTGGCTGGGTTGTTTTTTCTGAGGCCTCCCTCTTTGGCTTTTAGATAGCTCTTTTCTTCCCGTGTCTTTAGTTAGTCTTCTGTCTGTGTCTGTGTCCTAATTTCCTGTTCTTATAAGAGCACCAGTCCTATTGGACTGGGCCCATCATAATGACTGCATTTTAACTTAGAGGTCCTTTAACCTTTCTAAAGACCTTGTCACTAAATGCAGCCACATTCTGAGCTACTGGAGGTTGGGACTTCAACATACAAATGTTTAGTGCATCCCATAACACCTACTAAACTTCTTTCATGTTTAATCCTGTATTAATCTTTACTTTTTAGAGTAAGTGGGCCAATACACCCAGCCTCCCTTATGGGTCCCTCTGATTTCAGATTGCAGTGCTTTGAGTTTGCTAAGCCTCAGACACAACTGTGGGGTGAGGGCTCTCGTTGACCTCCTATCTGTTTTGAAGGGTTCCCAAAGTCTTTAGCTTTAACTTTGTCTTTCATACATTTCACTTTATATGCTATAATAAGTTTTGCTATGGTTACCATGATTAAATGAATTTACTATCCACTGTCATTATTTCTAGTTGTTAGTTGGTCAAATATAGCCATTGTTTTATTAGGTTCACACCAAGAAGATAAAGAAATATTTACCACTCCATTTTAGCAGATTATAATATAAAGTTTTGTGTGTCATCCACTGGTGGCAATTTTCGTTTTCCATTTTTACAATGGATTATGTTTATTATTTAAGTTTTATAGGTAGCTTTCTGGCTTCTGAATTTATTTGCTCTTTCTTTTAACTGACAGTCAAGATAAGAATACATATTCTTGTAGGTAAATAAATTTAAAAAATAGTCTTTTTAAGTTCTTTATATGAGTTCACTCAAAGCTTATGATAATGTAATGAGCACGTTAATATGACATAAAGAGTTCTTTAAGATCTTAAAATATCTTCTGTGTCAGAGAAAACAATTTTTCTGCCTGGACTGGAATGTCCTTTCACCAAATTTATATCCTATATTTTCTTTAAGGCTAAGTTCAAAGCTCACTTTCTTCACGTTGGTTTCTTACTTTGGTCCATCCTCTCCTCTCGTATTTTTCTATAAATCATGTGTACCATAACTTTCTTATGTAATGTCTTATATTTTTCTTCAGTGGCTTCAGGTGTGTGTACAAACTCTGGTCCCCAGAGCTAGACTATCAATTTCCAGGCATATCTTGCTATGTTATTTAGATGCTAAGGGAAAAAATAAAAGGAGTATAAGATACGGTTCCTGTCAATGGCTCCTTTAATGTTGGAAATTGTAAGCAGCAAATTTTGAGGCTCAACTGACAGAAAACAACATTCAGCATGCAAATCAAGTGCAATTTATAATAAAAGTTAGTGATAGATATGTATACTGCCATACAAATTATTTTGCATCTGGTAATAGTCAAAAGTGGTACATGTATTTCATATGTAACTGTAATTGGCATTTCTTTTACATCGTTAAACCATGTTTTCAGTTTTTCTTCATTAATTCTGAGGTATATATTAAAAGCATCCGAGTTGGCAGTTTTTTCCTGACGCTATATATAGTGTAACTAAACACACACACACACACACACACACACACACACACACACGGATGCGCATGCACGCACATGCACATGTCTGGAATTCAGCATCTGAGTAGCTATGACTCCTTGTGATCCTGTGTTCTGCAGGGCTGAGATATCTCCGCTATGGTTTGTGGTTCTGCAGGCTCCTCTTTTCCCCTCTTTGTCGTCTAATTTAAAAGGTCCTCATAGCCCCCACTCCTTGCTCCTTCTATCCTCCTTTGAAATTGCGAGACAGCAAAACTTTGGGGTTTGCAGCCTGGGCTGATGGATGCAGCAGGATGGTAATACTTTGAGAGAAAGGAAGCAGATGAGTGTCCAGAATGCCAGGTAAGTTGTGGCATAAAGTGGGGGCAAGAACAGAGCAAGAGGGACCAGCATGTCACAGTCTTTGGTCAGACAGGAAAGAAGTGAGGTTGGGGGAGGAGAGGCTCAGACAGGTGAGAGACCTGGGCTCTACCTTGGTGACAGTAGCTTGGAAATTTCCTCCAAGTCTACTGGGCTTGGAGCAAGTCCTGGGAGGCAAATTGAGGATTCCAGAAGCCTTGTGTATTCACCCAAGCAAGGGTTTGTTCTCTGGAATTCATGGACATGGCTTCAGCATCAGAGATATATGAGTTCCTGGAAGATTTTGGATAGGATTGTATACTTTTTTTTCCTAGTGAGAAGATCTATACCCTTAGCAAAGGGATCTATGATTCAAACATTGGTTAAAAAGCATTTTACCATCATGTAAAATGATTTTCTTAAATCAGTTTTTTGAGCTGATTATGTGGGAGGAAGTATGGGGCTGAGCAAAGGCACTGAGAGAAGCTGAGTGGTAAGCAGTATTCTGTCTGTCTGGCTCTTATCCTTCTGTTTGTCTATTTTAAATTAAAATTAAAAGTGAGGAAAATTAAAAGGAAAGGTAAATGTGAGTCATTAAAGAGAATCAGGAGCAAGATTAAGATGACTATAAAACCTGTTTATTTGCTTAGGGTAGGTCATAAATTTGGCTCTAACCAAAAAGAGAAACCTGGTTAATTTCTCTTGCCATAGGATCCAGAAGAAAAGACAGAACAATTGCTTTGGGAAAAGTCTGTCCTTAGTACCAAAACCAGACAGTGCTCTCTCCCCAGAATCATAATGAAGGGCACTCTGTGCAGTGTAACAAGCAGTGTCCTTACAATCTCCTAGCCCCGGGCCCATGGTCAAACCCCACAGACTTGGCTCTATGATTGACCAAACCAAATGGCAACTTTCAAAGTAGCAACTCAATACAAGCAATCCTATTAGGGCCAATACTATGGAGATCCAAGGGTGGGGATCTGCTGCTCTTCCTTGCAGAATGGGCATTAGAGTTTTGAGTATTTGGGCAATATATATGTGCTCTAGGCAGGCTATCAAATACAAAGGATTCCTTCCACCTAGTTGAGGATACAGATTGGGTAGCCATGAGTTTGCATTAAAATAGGTAGGAATTGAACAATGAGAACACTTCCACACAGGAAGGGGAACATCACACACTGGGGCTTCTTGTGGGGTGGGGGGAGGGGAGAGGGATAGCATTAGGAGATATACCTAATGTAAATGACAAGTTAATGGGTGCAGCACACCAACATGGCACATGTATACATATGTAAAAAACCTGCACGTTGTGCACATGTACCCTAGAACTTAAAGTATGATAATAAAAAAAATTGTGGATTCTGTGTTAATACTCATGTGCCTTAACAATAATGCTGGAGAAAGGGTAGATATCCTTGCAGGAAAACTGAAGAGTTTTTGTTAGGATATGTGCCTGAACAGAAAGATACCCCACTTCCATTAAGAAGGGTACAAGGCAGATTTACTAGTTGTATCATAAGCAGATTCCTTAACTCCTCTATACCTCAGTTTTTTTTTTAATATGGTAGGTATAAGAATTAGAAATGCACTTATATCAATTGAGTGAAATAAAGTGTAGAACACTGGACAACTGATAGTTATGACTTGTTAATCAATTATTCACAAGAAAGCCAACTGGAATTAGCTTAACAAATATACTTGTCCAAATCTCAAAGGGCTTCATAATCTTTGATGTGAGTGACACGCAATAATACTGATAAATGTAGAGCAAACCAGTAGTTTGTAATTAAAAGCCCAAATATTGGGGGCAAGTAACAGCGGAAGTCAGAAGAGAGAAATACTTGTCATATTGTCAGGGAATGCTTGGTGGAAGGTGTGACATGTGGAATTAGAAGAGGGAGAGGCTCAAGAGGAGAACAGAGTGAAAAAAGCCGTCTGAGAGGGAAGCAGTATGGGGATGGGAGCCTGTGTGGCTCCTCTATGGGAAGAATTAACTAATGTTTTTAATAGGTCCCTCTAGGCATAATGAAATCTTTGGGGATTAAGAAACATCACAGATTCCCATGATGTCAAAAGGCAGCTTGTAAATTACCACACCATTGACTGATTTCTCACACTGTGTAGACTCCGATGCTTATCAATGTGCTGAAGGTGGAAGATGGAGAGGAAGCTGCCCCTGCCTTTTGAGGAGCTCAGTGTTTAGTTAGAGATAAAAGCTGAGAAACAAGTAATAACCCTGGGGAGAGTGGAATTGGGAAGACAGAAATATAGCTGGGTGCTCCAAGTGGCCGAAGTGGATGTGGGAGAGCAGTCAGTTGAAGTCCAGCCAAGTGTCCAACCAATCAAACAACCCAGTCAATCACTTGGTTAATTTATGCACACTACACAGACCTGAGTAAATGTTTCAGGAAATTGACTGGCTGTTTGAGTGAATCAACCTAATCAAGTGTTTGCTGGCACTGTATAGACCCAGCCTTAACAATGCAAATATCACTGTAATCTCTTGCCTTTGAAATGATTCTGTGGTGTTTTCCAGGGGATCTGGGCTAGTGGTCTTGTCACGTTTTAACATTCTGCCCCATAGTGGGAAAAGAAGTGTTTTTTATGGAGTATCATTTATTGTCTAAAATACAGCTCTGCAAATATTTTCAAATATTTCCAACATTGGCATTATTTCAGTGATACAAAGATGTATTTGAATCTCTTTTTAAAGACTAAAGTTCTTTTTCTGGTCAGTTACTGGCAACCAATCTAAACTGAGCTGCTTTCGTTTATGACCATGCTCACTTTCCTAGTTTTAAAAAATATTTGCTTTTAAAGCTTTACAGATATTTTTTTTTTCATGCTCACCCCAACCAATCACTTTTGAAATGGCTTGAGTGAAAGTTCAGAGTTTTATGAGCTTTCCTACAGCAGTGCTATTTTTGGGAAGGAAAGAATGATATTTAGTTCTTTTCTTTCCCAAAAAACCAATTTTGTCTCCATGATCTACTCTACAGCAATGTTCAGAGTTATTTGAGGGATAAAGTGAGTACAGTTTTGCTTTTATCCCCTGGAGCTTGTACTGGTGAAAACACTGAATTTGTGCAAGGTCAGGGATGTACCTCTGTGACATAGATTGTATAACCAATGTTGTAATCTGACTCTGCAGCCTCTTAGTCTTAACTTTAGTCAACAACAAGCACAAAGATAAACTTTGCCATTTAAGTGTGGGTATGAAGAGGGAAAAGGGAAGGAACAGGGAGAATAAGGTTAGTATAGCAGAGCAGAGCAACTGTGGTTTTTTGTACAGTAGATTAGCTACTTTACCTCTTAAGCTTATTTTGGGCCAGTGTACCTGTAGTACAGATAATGAGGTCTGTAATATGGGCTTTTATCCTACTGTCTATAGTCATTTGATCTGTTCAAGGGTCATAAACTCAAATGCCTATAGTGGTTGGTCCAAGCTACATAAACATATCATAACAGGCCAGCTGTGACACAATAGGGAATAGTGTTGCCAATGGCAAACTGGAGACTGTCCATGAATTTGTGTAAGACAATTAAGGCTTTTCTGCACACTGAATTTGGCCACTTAGCATGGTTGGTTTGCAACTCCTAAATTTAAAGTACATGAGAAGAAAATATATTTATATGGAACTGATAGAGATGTGCCAATTAATTATGCAGTGGTATCACTGTGTAGTTTGTCTTGTGTGTCCTTCTCCAATTTGATAAACAGGATAAAGAAACAGTGGATAGGGACATTCCATCTTGGGGGAGATTCAGAATTTTCATTCCTTCAGAAAATTATTCCATTAGAGCATGACAATGAATCTTCCTAGCTTTAACTCTTGTGGTATGTCTTCTGAACAGCATAATTTGTGATGCACAGTTACTGCTTATGGGGAAATAATTGAATAGATTAATAGCGATGTGTTTACACATGTGATTTTTGCTTTCATTATTAATGGAGTCTATTCTTTTTAATGTATGTGTCCAGAATTTATATGAGGGTAATTATTTTCTATACCTCTTAAAACATAGGAGTTGTGATTTAATACTTAGGAAAATCCCTTCTATCTAAAGGTTTGTGGGAGAAGTGTGTATAGTGTTTTGCATAATCAATAGAAAGCCATGATGAGGTACATGAGATTTGGAGACAGAACCCAGCTTCCCAGGTTTGAATTCTGGTTCTAACATACATGATTTCTATAACTTTGAGCAAACTACTTAACCTTATAAATCTTCAGTTTTCTCATCTGTAAAATAAAGTTTTTGTAAGGCTTAAATGAAATGGTACAGGTAAAATGAACTGATCAATTCATGGTGCATAGGTGCTCAATAAACGTTTAGATATTTCTACTACATACAATTATAATTAATATTACTACTAGAGATATAGGTGTTCAAATCTGACGTAGGGGCCATGGAGATTATTTAGAGTAAGTCTGAAGAATAATGTAAGGCTTGTAATATACAATGTTAGGAAAAACTTTAAAAAAATTAAAAGTTGAAGATTTTTAGGCTGGAGTAATGAAGCCAAAGAAAGAGAATATTGCTATTCAATCTGATTAAAGCATATGTTACTTAGGTCTATAGACCAAAAAATTAGAAGTTAACATAGAGGAAGATTTTTATAATTTTTAAGTGGAGAAAACATTGTAAATAAAGTTAAAAAAATAAAGCAACAGACCAGGAGACAAAAATCACATCTGAAAAAATTCTTGTCACTATGCTCAAGAAAATATTATTAAAGCAAGAACCATGTTTGAAAAAGAAAAAAAAAAAAAGGAAAGCAACGAAAGGCCTCAGGGTAGTTTCTGGAGAGCCACTGATTAAGGATATATAGAATGGCCTTTGGGAGAAGTTTTAGATAGAAGCTTTTCTCTCTAGATGGTAAGGCAAAAGATGCTTTTCAAGTCAGCATTTAGTAGAAATAACAACAACAAAAAGCAAAAATAAAATTTAAAAATAGAAAACTTTTATCCTTCTTATCTTATAGAAAAAAACCACAAGCTCTTAGTCATCCCCTCTTGTACCCAAATCTGGAGGAGATCCATACTGGGGAGAGCTGGAGTTCTGTGAAGGGAATGGATGATTTGAGGGCTAAGTGGTCTTTTATATTTTCTTAAATTTCCTATGTTCATGCATAGTTAAAGGTTTGGGCTATTTATCTCTGGTGGGAATTAAGATTACTATTGATTTTTTAAGTACCCCAAATTGAGGCAGTAAATGAACCTTTACAAAGTACAGGGCTTCAATTTTCTGTAAGGAGCAGAGCATTGCTAGAAAGATGGTTGGAACAGTCTTCTTTGGTGGTAGACTACACAATTTGTGTGTCCCAGGAGTACGGCCTGACGGGGGTGGGGAGGGATGGGCAAAAAGAGCTCACTCCTCTGAAATGCTGCTAGAGGCCAGTCACTCCACCAGTGAAAGTAAGTTGAATGTGACAGTCTCGTGGAACAGGAGTCCTGAGGGAAATAGTGATGCACAATTACAGGAAATGCTAAAGTAGAAAGTGTGAGAGCGATTGGAGCATGTCTGTGAGGATTAAGTTCCTAGGATAAGCACAGTGGTATCATCGGGGCTCACAAAGAGAACAAACTGTAGCTCTGAAAAGTGCTGAACCATGAAATATATTTTAAATCTACATTTGGAATAAGAGGAATCACAAAAGAATAGGTTCACTGCTTGGACATGATGGTGTAATAGGATAGATATGGAGAAAAGAAAGACCAATTCACGTCTTCATTTACTTCTATATTTTGCTTTCTAGAAGAGCTAATAATCTTCAGATTGGGACAGGGGAGGACAAGAAATATGAATATGAACAACAAATTAATTCCTAAGATAGATGAGGAGAAAATCGAAGGTCTAGGCACTGTAACTGCCCCAGGCACAGATGTAGAACTTCTTAGGTATTAAAGGAATGTGAAGATTTGCCCCTGGAAATGGTGGAGTTCTACAGGCACTTAAGGAGCTTAAGAAGAATCTGAAGATGGAGAGATATTGAGATTTTCAACAATGGTACAAAGATTTTTGGAAGTTCAGAACAACAGCATTGATGTTAGGATACTTTGTAGTGCTTTAGCAGATAACTGAATGATTTTTTATGAAATAAATGAGCTATATGCATATATTACACTAACATAAACATACCTTTGAGAATAAGGTGATCTTATTAATTTGTTGATGTACTGTGTTTTTATTTCAACAGAATATTTCTTAAAAGCTTTAGGGTTTATAACAGAGAGAGAGATACAATAAGAATGTGAACTTCATGAGGGCACCATTAGATGGATTTAGGTGGATTTGCAGTGGGAGGAGCAGCCATGCTCAAAAAGGGCCAATCCAGGTGGAGGTCTCTGGAACATTTCAGGGCTCTTCATTGGCTCCATTCTCTTCAGGTCATTGAAAATAAATAGTTTTTAAAAAGTAGTGTAAGTGGAGATATAGGAAAATATGTCAAATTTGCAGATAATGACAAATTAAATATTTCAATATGACATTAACATTTAAAGCCTCTAGATACTGAAACAAGAGGGGAAAAAACAAAAGGAATAAATGTAGTGGAGCTAAGTATAAGATTCAGCATTTATATTTCAAGAAGTGACTTGAAACAATACAGGATGTGGAGGTCTGATCTGACAGTAGTCTACATAAAGAAAACCTGGGGTTTGTGTTGACCACACAGTTGGCTTGATGTGAACCAACTGTGTGGTTCCTCTGCTGAAGAAATTAATCCTATATAATGCAAGTGTAACCTGCATTAACAGAAGAGGATTGTCCATCTCTTAGGAAGTTATAGTCCACTGCTCTTCACTGGTAGACCACATCTTAAAAGTAATATTAATGCTTCAGAGAGGGTCAGCCAAGACAGTCAGTGGGTCTGGAAACCATGTAACATTAGAAGTCTGGGGAAGAAGAAGAGTCAGGGGCATCCTTTCTATCCAAGAATATTTAAAAGGGATGTCATGCAGGAAAAAAGTAGTTTTCCTATTGTGAAGTTGGCAGATATAGGATAAATAGATGCACATTTTAACTAAATAGACACAAGATTCTTTTTATTTTGAACTACTAGTGCTATTCAGCATGTTATGGGTTTCATTAGGATGTAGTTAATTCCCTGGTTTAGAAATGTTCCAAATAGAATTCATTTAACCGATCCTTAATGAGTACCTATTATGTGTCAGACACTGTTCTAGGTGCTGAGGGTAGACTGAGATGGTGAAGATTAAGAAAAGAATGAGTTGACATAAACGGAGAGTAAACTGATACATATCAATGGCATTTCCCCCATTAGTCCTAGAACTGGGACTTTGGCGCAAAGCTGAGGACCAGAAAATTAAGTGCCCCTTTTTCTAAGTTGAAGGTGCTACTGGCCCCTGGAATAGGGGCCCCTGGAATACTCTCGAAGTACTTATTGAGAGGCACTGGGTAAGAACCAACCTTACCACTAAACCCACCTGCACCAGTCAGTATAAGAAGACTGGGAGGAGTGAACCTTCTGGGGAGTGCTTTTTCAGAGCTGAGCTATCCTCTTTTCTCCCATGAGGGAGAAGACCTCAGGTGTTAGAGCAGCTCCACTTGCAGGCATCTGGGGAGTGGCCAAGGTGCAGGAGCTGTACCAAGGTGTAGGAGCAGGAGTTTGAAGTGTTCAACTTGAGGAAAGGCAAAAGTATCATGGCTACCCCCCTGGCAGGGTAGCAGAGAGGGTGCTGCCTTCAGAAAACCCCACTCCTCACCTGGGCAGATTTCCTAGTCAAGACTATACTGACTCAGCATAAAACCTTGAACACTTTTTATTTGCCAGGCACATAAAAAGAATCTCTTGAGTGTTGATAATGGGGGAGGCTGTGTGTATGTTGTATGGTGAGGTTGGGGGGCAGAGGGCATATAAGAACTCTATACTTTTTGCTCAATTGTGCTGTAAAACTAAAACTCTAAAAAATAAAGTCTATTAAAAATGGAACTTTATCTAACAAGGAGGCTCCCTATCTCTCAGACTGGCAAACTGGATAAAGAGTCAAGACCTATTGGTGTGCTGTATTCAGGAGACCCATCTCAAATGAAAAGACAAACATAGGCCCAAAATAAAGGGATGGAGGAAGATCTATCAAGCAAATGGAAAGCAAAAAAAACAAAAAACAAAAAAACCAAAAACAACAACAACAACAACAACAACAACAACAACAACAACAAAAAACCAGGAGTTGCAATCCTGGTCTCTGATAAAACAGACTTTAAACCAACACAGATCAAAAGAGGCAAAGAAGGGCATTACATAATGGTAAAGTGATCCATTCAACAAGAAGAGCTAACTATCCTAAATATATATGCACCCAATACAGGAGCACCCAGATTCATAAAGCAAGTCCTTAGAGACCAACAAAGAGACTTAGACTTCCACACTATAATAATGGGAAACTTTAACACTCCACTGTCAATATTAGACAGATCAATGAGACAGAAAATCAACAAGGATATCCAGGACCTGAACTCAGCTTCTTAACCAAGCATACCTAATAGACATCTACAGACCTCTCCACCTCAAATCAACAGAATATACATTCTCAGCACCACATCGCACTTATTCTAAAATTGGCCACATAATTGGAAGTAAAGCTCCTCAGTAAATGCAAAAGAAGAGAAATCACAACAGACTGTCTCTCAGACCACAGTGCAATCAAATTAGAACTCAGGATTAAGAAACTCACTCAAAACCACACAGATACATGGAAACTGGACACCTGCTCCAGAATGACTACTGGGTAAATCATGAAATGAAGGCAGAAATAAAGATGTTCTTTGAAACTAATGAGAACAAAGATGCAACGTACCCGAATCTCTAGGACATATTTAAAGCAGTGTGTAGAGGGAAATTTATAGCACTAAATGCCCACAAGAGAAAGCAGGAAAGATCTAAAATTGACACTCTAACATCACAGTTAAAAGAACTAGAGAAGCAAGAGCAAACAAATTCAAAAGCTAGCAGAAGACAAGAAATAACTAAGATCAGAGCAGAACTGAAGGAGATAGAGACACAAGAAAATGCTTCAAAAAAATCAATGAATCCAGGAGCTGGTTTTTTGAAAAGATCACAAAATGGATAGACCGCTAGCAAGACTAATAAAGAAGAAAACAGAGAAGAATCAAGTAGGTGCAATAAAAAATGATAAAGGGGATATCACCACCGATCCCACAGAAATACAAACTACCATCAGAGAATACTATAAACACCTCTATGCAAATAAACTAGAAAATCTAGAAGAAATGGATAAATTCCTGGACACATACACCCTCCCAAGACTAAACCAGGAAGAAGTTGGGTCTCTGGATAGACCAATAACAAGTTCTGAAATTGAGGCAATAATTAATAGCCTACCAACCGAAAAAAAGTCCAAGACCAGACAGATTCACAGCTGAATTCTACCAGAGGTACAAAGAGGAGCTGGTACCACTCCTTCTGAAACTATTCTAATCAATAGAAAAAGAGGGAATCCTCCCTCACTCATTTTATGAGGCCAGCATCATCCTGATACCAAAACCTGGCAGAGACACAACAAAAAAAGAGAATTTTAGGCTGATATCCCTGATGAACATCGATGTGAAAATCCTTAATAAAATACTGGCATTCACAAATCAATAAATATAGTCTATCACATAAACATAACCAATGACAAAAACCACATGATTATCTCAATAGATGCAGAAAAGGCCTTCGACAAAATTATACAGCCTTTTATGCTAAAAACTCTCAATAAACTAGCTATTGAGGTAACATATCTCAAAATAATAAGAGCTATTTATGACAAACCCACAGCCAGTATTGTAGTGAATGGGCAAAAACTGGAAGTATTCCCTTTGAAAACTGGCACAAGACAAGGATGATCTCTCTTACCACTCCTATTCAGCATAGTGTTGGAAGTTTCTGGCCAGAGCAATCAGGCAAGAGAAAGAAATAAAGCGTATTCAATTAGGAAAAGAGGAAGTTAAATTGTCTCTGTAGATTGATTTGTGAATGTTGAACCAGCCTTGCATCCCAGGGATGAAGCCAACTTGATCATGGTGGATAAGCTTTTTGATGTGCTGCTGGATTCAGTTTGCCAGTATTTTATTAAAGATTTTTTGCATCGATGTTCATTGGGGATATTGGCCTAAAATTCTCTTTTTTTGTTGTGTCTCTGTTTGTATACTTAGAAAACCCCATCATCTCAGCCCAAAATATCTTTAAGCTGATACACAACTTCAGCAAAATCTCAGGATACAAAATCAATGTGCAAAAATCACAAGCATTCCTATACACCAATAACAGACAGCCAAATCATGAGTGAACTCCCATTCACAATTGCTTCAAAGAGAATAAAATACCTAGGAATCCAGCTTACAAGGAATGTGAAGGGTCCCTTCAACGAGAATTACCACTGCTCAATGAAATAAGAGAGGACACAAACAAATGGAGGAACATTCCATGCTCATAGATAGGAAGAATCAATATTGTGAAAATGACCATACTGCCCAAGGTAATTTATAGATTCAATGGTATCCCCATCAAGCTACCACTGACTTTCTTCAGAGAATTGTAAAAAACTACTTTAAATTTCATATGGAACCAAAAAAGAACCTGCATTGCCAAGACAATCCTAAGCAAAAAGAACAAAGCTGGAGGCATCATGCTACCTGACTTCAAACTATACTACAAGGCTACAGTAACCAAAACAGCATGGTACTGGTATCAAAACAGATATATAGACCAATGGAACAGAACAGAGGCCTCAGAAATAACACCACACATCTACAACCATCTGATCTGTGACAAACCTGACAAAAACAAGCAATGGGGAAAGGATTCCCTATTTAATAAATGGTGCTGGGAAAACTAGCTAGCCATATGTAGAAAGCTGAAACTGGATTCCTTCCTTACACCTTATACAAAAATTAACTCAAGATGGATTAAAGTCTTAAATGTAAGACCTAAAAACCATAAAAACCCCATAAGAAAACCTAGACAATACCATTCAGGACATAGGCATGGGCAAAGACTTCTCAAACACCAAAAGCAATGGCAACAAAAGCCAAAATTGACAAATGGTATCTAATTAAACTAAAGAGCTTCTGCACAGCAAAAGAAACTATCACCAGAGTGAACAGGCAACCTACAGAATGGGAGAAAATTTTTTCAATACACCCATCTGACAAAGGGCTAATATCCAGAATCTACAAAGAACTTAAACAAATGTACAAGAAAAAAAAGCCCATCAAAAATTGGGCAAAGGGTATGAACAAACATTTCTCAAAAGAAGACATTTATGCAGTCAACAGACATATAAAAAAATGCTCATCATCACTGGTCATCAGAGAAGGGCAAATCAAAACCACAATGAGATACCATATCACACCAGTTAGAATGGCGATCATTAAAAAGTCAGAAAACAACAGGTGCTGGAGAGGATGTGGAGAAATAGGAATGCTTTTACACTGTTGGTGGGAGTATAAATTAGTTCAACCATTGTGGAAGAGAGTGTGACGATTCCTTATGGATCTAGAACTAGAAATACCATTTGACCCAGCAATCCCATTATTGGGTATATACCCAAAGGATTATAAATCATTCTAGTATAAAGACACATGCACATGTATGGTTATTGTGGCACTATTCACAATAGCAAAGACTTGGGACCAACCCAAATGCCCATCAATGATAGACTGGAAAAAGAAAATGTGGCACATATACACCATAGAATACTATGCAGCCATATAAAAGGATGAGTTCATGTCCTTTGCAGGGACGTGGATGGAGCTGGAAACCATGATTCTCATCAAAATATCACAAGGACAGAAAACCAAACACCACATTTTCTCACTCATAAGTGGGAGTTGAACAATGAGAACACAAGGACACAGGGAGGAGAACATCAGGGAGGAGAACATCACACACCTGGGCCTGTCTGGGGTTAGGGGGTTGGGGGAGGGATAACGTTAGGAGAAATATCTAATATAAATGATGAGTTGATGGGTGCAGCAAACCAACATGGCACATGTATACCTATGTAACAAACCTGCACGTTGTGCACATGTACCCTAGAACTTAAAGTATGTACATATAAAAAAAAATCACCTAGAAATGATGATTCTAATTGTTAAAGTAGCTCTAGCTGCTTCTACTGAGAGCAAGCCTAGCTCCTCTATTTTTCAGAATTGCAAAGATTTAACTAATAGAGACAATAGAGCTTGCTTTTGACCAGCTCCCTTGTGGACTGTCTCTGGACAGGATATTGACTACCAGTGAGTTGTATACAACTTGAAAAAAATGTAAATATTGAATATACAGGAAACTCCAAGAAATGTTTGTTCCTGCACCTAGCACAGCACCTGGCACACACGAAGCATCCAGGACATGTTTGTTCATATGAATAAAGGAACAAATGGCCTGTTGGACTAAAAGAGAGGCAGCTCCCAATCTCTAAACTGGCACATAGTGGAGCTAAAACACTGCACTTTGGCAAGGAGGAGGATGGGGGACAATATTGTTGTTTCATAACAGTCAAGCAAAATAGAAAATAGAGTCTCTTCCTTCATGCAGCTTTTCTCCTGGGTATGGTGGCTGGTAATGATGGTCCCCAAGGGTCTAGTGTCTGAGGAAAGAAGAGTAAGAAGTTTTAAGGAGATAATGAAAAGAAGTGTGTAAAAGGAGAGATTTCACTCCACTCTCTGTCGAAAGACCCTGTAGTCTAACTTGTTCTGGGAACAGAAAGCGCCTAGATTTGAATCAATTTTGAGATGGATATTTTAAAATGAATAGGGCCAAGTCTTAAATGTCAAAGTGGGACTGCTCTTAGGCTCAAGTGGCTGAAAAGCTATAGAGTTTGGCCAAGTTTCTACAAAGGAGCTGATTCCTCTCAAGAAAGGGAGTTGACATGGCACTATTAGGGGAGTGGCTTTATGTTTATGTCTTCTCAAGTGGAGATTTTTCTATAAAATTATTACATAAAACAACAAAAGCATAGGAGGAAGTGAAGGAAATGAAATGGAATTGGTGAGATGGTATGAAGGGGAGGGCAGTGGAGTGGGAGCGATGAGGCTTTTCTAGGTAGGGTGTGGTGGGATTGCCCCGAGGAGGTGGCCTTGGAGCTGATGTCTGCTTGGAAAGAAGGACCCAGCCATGTGAAAACATGAGTGAGCTCTGCAGGCAAAGGCAACAGCAGGTACTAAAACCAGGAACATGAAGTCCAGTGTGACTCGAAGGAGGGAAGACCTGGTATGTGTTGAGGTCAGGGATCAGTTTCTGGGAGGCTTAGTGGGCTACAGGAAAGTTTGGATTTTATTTTATTCTCAGTGTGAAGTCTCTGGAGGGTTTCAGTCAGAAAAGGGATGTCGTTTCTTATGTATGCTTTTGAGTGATGTGTGAAGAATGGAGAGGACAGGAGACCCAGTTCCACTGTAACTAGCTCTATTTTCTGACTATCATATTAACATCTCAATTGTTGTTGTCATCATTAATGATGAATACAGAATAGCCCCAGAAAACAGTGGAAACTCCTGATGGTGAATGCTGGACAAGTCTCTTTCTGTCTCCCTTAGCTTCATAGCAATTGTGAAAAATTGCTATTAAAATATTACCAGCTGTCATGTCCTTAGTGCTCAGTAAGTGCCGTGCCCTGGGCCAGGCATATTAATTAGTCTTACCTTATTTAATCCTAATAAGACTATGCACCAGCAATGCTGTAGAAGAGGTGGCAGCTGTGAATAGCCAAATACAAAACTTGACAAGCTATCAATTTCGTCAAGCAAATTATTAGCAGTGCAGTGATTTAAAACCAATTCCATATTTGACTAAATTCCATCTTTTAAAAAAAGCAACTTTATTACTTTATTTACAGGCCTAGCCTTGGAGAAAATACTTTAATATCAAAAGGAACATGTGAAATAGTCCTCCCTACATGCAGAGATATTTTGAAGTTACAGGCAGTGTCAGGAATACATCTTGTAAAAATTACTGATCATTTTCTAAAATACCCTTCAGATGGTATGGCTTTTAATATTTAGAAATGTTATGTTACATAGAAAAACTACATTGGAACCCACTATTTATGGAGGGCCTCACTTTAATGAGCAAACAAGATTCCATGGAGCTGTGCAAACACTGAATGAAGGATGAGCATGGATTTGAAATTGGAAATTTTTGTCAGCCAAGGAGATTTTTTAGGGGTTTGTCTCCATGAATTCAGTTTTACAGTTTTTACTTGATGAAATGATCAAAGCCTTTTGGTTCTAAGCTAACATCCCTTTGAAATGTAAAATTAATAGTTTAAAACTTAAAGGAGAAATAATCTTGGTTTTAGGTTTTAGAATATGACTAGCTGTTGTGACTATTTGGAGACAAATTTTCTCCTTTAATACCACTGTCCAGGTTTGAAAATTAACCTCTTTTATGTACAGTTGGAAAGTATTTTCAGTGTTTGTCCCTTTTGCACACCGTGTGGTTCTATGAATAACATGAGGGTTGTTGGCACTAATTGATAACAAAGACTTAAAAATAGGTTCTGCCATGATAATAAAGTATAAATAATGGATGAATAAAGAACATTTTATAATTGCTTAAATTTTATTCTGAGAGTGGGTGGCATTAATTGATAACAAAGCCTTAGAAATAGGTTTTGCAATAATAATAAACTATAAATAATGGATGAATAAACAACGTTTTATAATTGTTTAAATTTTGTTCTAAATAAAGAAAAAACACCTGTGATAAAAGCAGAGAAAACCTGTTATGAGGAAAACAGTTTGGAAAACCAAAGTACTACTGAAAACATAAAAGTATCGTTTCAGGGTATTAGAGAGATAAAACACCCTGTAAGTGGAAATGTGCAGTTACTTCACACCCATGCTAGACCACACAAGACTAAGGGGGTCACAGCTGGGTTTCTAGAAAGTCACCTACTCCAAATTATTATGTTGCTACCGTCAATTGAGCATTTTGCTAGGCATTTAGAAACATGTTCTCATAATACAGATCTTACTCTCATTTTATAGATGCAGAAGCTGAAGCTTAGAGAAATTAAGTGGGAGAATTGGGTTTTGAACTGAAGTCACCATGCTACACTGCCTTTTAGTTATTGTAAAAAGCTATAACATTTAGGTGATTGGTGAAACAAAATGTACAGAAAAGTATAATACTCTTGCAGTACAATTAATGAGATTTTTTTTGATTAGTAAAAAGTATTCTCTTTCTGTCTCTGATGTCTTTCTTTCCTGATTCACATGCTTCTTCCTACAACTCATGATCTTGGAAACTGTGGACCCAACCTATTCTTATTCACCTTTTGGCCTGAAACGAAATCCCTTATTCTCCCTTTGTTCCCCAGCCCATTCCTCCCCCTACCCCCATGCCTCTCCATCTCTCTTCTCTTGCCAGGGTTGGATACATGAGTGGTCTGTGGTGCTTTGGGTAGGGTAAAGAATTATTATAGTCATTAAATTTAAAAAATAATATTTTTTATTATAAGTTGACATTTGCAATTGAAACTGATTTATATATTTAATTGCATCTACATTTTTAAATGAATTAAGTTTTGGACAAATCCTTCAAACATCTAGAAGATCCTTATAGACCACATTGGAACTATACTTGAAGAACCACTGCTTCCAAGATTACTTACAGTTCAGACAATTACCACACAGTGACCTGTGTTGCCATAATAAAATTTGTATTGGAAAAAACCATTACCAGTTCAAAGGAAGAAACTAAGTGATGTTATTCTAATAACATCCAAAGGCAGTTTTAACTGTGGCTTACTAGCCTGTTTGGGCTGTGAGCCGGCTAGTTCCTAGCCAGAAAAGTTAGAACTGGTAAGAGCAGTTTTAATATTGTTGTCAATTATTAATCACCTGCAACATAGGACTTAGGTTTGGATGACATATTGTTTCATCAGCATTCAACTCAATTATAAAACAGAAATGGAAGGACACAAATTGTTAAAAAAAAAAAATCCTCTAAAATCAGAGACTTTAGCTAAAAATTGCTCATATCTTTTCATTGTATTTTGTAGTATCCTTTCTAATCTGAATCTAATCTTGTATTTACCACCTTAAAAATGGTTGGATTCAGTGTAACAAACTTAAAAACTATTATTAGTTGTATGGCTAAGTTAATCTTTTTTTCTAAAAATGTTTTTACGTCAATAGCTGAGGTCCCTGTTTTAAAAGACCATGGCAAGTAGATTTTCTAGTGACATCACAGATGTATATTGTATTTTTCTGAATAAAGTCTACTAGGGATATTTAACTTAGGTGTAATTTAACAGAGTTAGAAGATCTACCAGTTTGAGTCATTGATTGATTGAACTGTCCAAACAACTGGATTGACTCACCTTTTTATACCACCTACAGCAACATAGCCGTAATGATTACATTGAAGAGTAATATATAGTTAACTTGCTGGAAGTTAGTATCATCACTTAGTAGCCACTTTTATTGTTAGAAAAATTACCAAGGAGCGAAAACAACAGTTTAGACTTGGCTTGTTATATTTCTGAGAAGTTGGTTTCTTTAAAAACATTTTCCTTCCGTAGTACCTTTCTGGCTTCAGTTCCTTAAAGGAAGCAGCTGGGGAGGTGTAGGATAGTAGTGAGGGCAGGGTTTCAGCGGAAAACATTCCTGGCCAAATTCCTCTACAGTGTGGAAGCCAAGACTTCAGAGTCTTTCTGTTTCTTTTGGTCTCTGTCTCTCTTCCTCTCTCTTCTTTAAATAATAATTGCTGTATTTGCAATACTTGTGAATGTAAGTGAGTGTAAGTGGCTTTCTCCTATAGCAGCCTTTTGAAAAATGTGAAGACGTTATTCCTCGTAAGCATTTACAACTAAAGCTGAAAGAATAGAAAGTGTTGGCAATTGTACATCACACAATCGCTTATCTCTTCTTCAATAATGTAGTGTTCAGCACAGTATCCATTCCCTTAGCCAAGGGAAGCTCTGTGGAACTCCCCTTTCTCCCACTTAAAAAGAGCTTTAGTTTCCTTCCTCTATCTACTCTGAATAGTAATTGGACATTGACATTCTTGTTTCCTGATTTATGATGATGATTAGGGCAACAGAAGAATGATACAAATTTGGCCACTGTCACATAAAATAAAATGAAACATACTCTGAATAATTACAAGGCTAGATGATGATGGTTCTTCCACCCACCTTCTTAGGAGGGAACCAGTGAGGCAACACATTTGTATTAAATGAATGGGCATTTTTTAGCTTGGTCAAGATGATGATACCATTCACACCCAGTTCCTGCATGAAAATATGAATTCTAAGTATCCCTAAATGTGGCTACTGTTTTATCACTAGAGTTATAAACATTTTGTTCTTACTGTCCCTTGCTTGCCAGACTGCCCTAAAAGAAGTGAAATAGTCAGAAAGATAACTCATCAGGGAGGTGATGCTTTGTAAGGGGCTTCCGGCTGCTCTCCTAGGGGAGATGTTTGTTTTCTTTATTTCTGTGCTGGTTCAAGGTGAGAGAGAGAGACAGCTGTGAATGTGAGGGGTCACAGGAAGATGAGAGCAGGGTGAATTCATCAGGGAGCATTACCCCATGTACAACCTCTCTCTGCTCAGGACTGTGCCCAGGCATATGACCCACACTGTATTTTTAGGAAAAGAAGAGTGACTGCTGAAAGTTCTTTTCTAGTACAGCTTCGTGATTACATAATACTAACTTATTAGCCTTTTGAAAATGGAAACAATCCTTAAAATATTCTTTTTATGGTCTGCATGCTATTCTGATAATGGGCACAATTGCCACATTTGGGCTTCTGTGTATTTATAATCTTTGCCTCAGAATTTAAGTAGAAACCCTCTTTTCATGTTACACTTAATTAGGTTGGGATCCGTTCTGTAGGAATGAATTTTACTAGCTTTTACTTCTGTTTCTTTTAATAAAAATTCCTTAAATGCAGTTCAGTGTAGAGAAAGGGCAAAAGAGAAAGGAGATAATGTTTGCAGAGAGCTTGCAGTGGTGTAGATAGGCCTTTGTGCTCATTGTGTTTGTTTATAAAGGATCTCATTTAATACTCACAAAATATAGGTATTCAGGAAACCAAAGCTCAGACAGACTGGGTGACTTGCTTTGGGTAACATAATTAGCATTCAATAGAGATAAGATTCAAATCCTAAGGATTTTGGCTTCAAAGCTATATCAGATTGGACACACCTTACAGTGAAATTTGTGTGGCAATGGACAATGTTATAGAGTGTGTCCGTGTAATGATTCTTGGTGTTTATAATACTTGTTCAAGCTGGCCAGAGCTGATTTTTACATATCCTGTAAAATGGCAGTGTCATGACAAATCAATGTGTATAATTAGGAAAAGGAAAATGTTAGAAATCTATTTATGCTTTAATAATTAAAAAGGCACTGGTCTCCTGCCAAATTGACATACATTTTGGAATCAGACTGTAAGATAATTGTTTCATGTTGCTTATGATAAATAATGCCATTTAAATGTCTAACCATTTGCTGTAGCACCTGGCTGAGCTCTCAGAACAACACTCCCATTACTTCCTCAGATGGTCTTGAGTCATATATGACAATGGAGAAAGTTTGTTTTGAAGGAGAATGTTATGATGTGACAACTGTGTCTTTAAATATACCAGTTTTAAGCTTCTAAAAGATAACGTTTACAATTCCAAAGCATTATCCTAAATAAGGTAACACATTCATTGTGTAGTTTGATTATCCCATGTGTTTGTATAGTAACTGTGTCTATATTGTAAAAAGGGACTTGAAATGGTTTCTATTTTTTGTTTCTGTATATGTCATCCCTACTTTGATCACTTCCTTAACAATAATAACTCCTCCTCCCACCCGTGTCAACTAGGGATTGTATTTGATTTCAAGTAAAAGAAACTGGTCTACATTGGCTTAACCATATAGGAGTCTGCTTTTCTCACATAACAAAGTGTATAGCTAGACAGTCTGGAACTGATGCAGTGGCTCCAGGATGCCCTCAAAGCTCTAGTGTCATCTGCTTTTCCCTTGTGTCTTCCTTAGTATGCGGCTTTCATTCTTATGGTTGCCTCATGTTACAAGATGACTGATCCACTTCCAACCTGTTGTTCAAGGTAAGAAAAAGAAAATCAGGTGTCAAGCAGGAAGGGGCTGTGTTACCACTGGGAAAGCAAAACTTTCTGGTAATCCTTAGCAGCCTCCTGCATATGTCTTATTGGTCCGAATTGTCATAGTCACCCCTAGCTACAAGGCAGGCTGGCAAAATTAGTAATTTATCTAGGCGCATAGCTACCCGAAAACAATGTGGGGTTCTGTTAGTAGGTAGAACTGGTGAATGTGTATTGGGTAACAAGTTAGCAGTGTCCACCCTCACCCAAACCCCATCCCAGAACTGACTGCTTACACTTGGCTTTGGGACTAGGATGGAAAATGCAGGAGGAAATGAAAAAAAAAAAAAAGAGCCCGCTTTAAGATTTTCAGGGGGCTCTTTATTGCTTTCCATTGTGTGTTTTCCTCTTGTCTTTCTTGGTGTTTGCTGTCTCTGCTCCCTCTGACTTTGGCGATCACTTTTCCTTATTATTAGTATTTTTTATTACTCACTTGCCGGGTATGTCATTTTCTTAGTATAACCTTCTCTAACACTCCAGGCAAAGTTAGGCAGCTGCCTTTTATATATGCCCAGCACCTGGACCTTGTTTTTGTGTTTGATTTTTTCTTTTTTGCATATTTATTACAAGTGTACTTATTGGTGTGTGTGTGTGTGCGCGCATGTGTGTGTATTTGTCCAGTGCTTTGCTCTGTTCTTCACTAGGCTATAAATTCCTTGAGGCCAGAGGCCATATTTACTTTGTGTCTGTATATTCCTCCTCACCCCAGTGTCTAACATGGTGCCTAGGATAAAGTGGATTCTCAATAAATATTTGAATAAATTAATAATGAATATATTTTGTTGGCTTTTCTTTCTTGTTTTTTCTTTTTTTAAAAAAATGCATTTCTTTTCATCCTCTTACTCTGTTCTCACTTTAAGCATTATTTAAGTATTTTCATTAATATTAATCCATTCATTTACATTTCTTTTTCTCTGTCCCTGCTTTTCTCTCTCTGGATTAATCTTCCCCTCTCTCAGATAAGTATTATCTTTACATTTCCATCCCAGTTTTCCTACTCAGGTTTCAGTTATCACACATCTGACTGCCTACTGCTCTTTAACTGGAATGCCTCTCCATCACCCCACACTCAACAAGTTCCAAATGACATGCATCAGCTTCCCATCTCAATTTTCTAGCCTCTGAGAAAGATGACACCTTCTTCTTTGAAAATGATGACACCTTCTTCTAGCTACTTAAGCTTGAGAACTTGGTGTCATTTGTGACATCATTTATTGATATCACTAAGGGCTATTTCTGCAGCCAATAGCTAGAGCTATTTGCAAATAGCTCTAGCTATTTTGCATTCTTATTGCCATAACCTAGGAGTACAACGTGTAGGGTTGTAGGTGCTGGTACATGTAGGATGGCAAGATCAAGGGTGACAGGAGTCAGCTGACCAATGTTCCCCATCAAGCACTGGACACAGGCTTTGACAATTCACCACCCCAGTACACTCATTTACATACCATGTTTTGGTGCTCATGACTCATGGAATAATCAATTTAGATAATTTTGGATTACTTTATAGTAAAATTTAAGAGGACTTAGCTACTTAAAATAGGTAGTGAATTTTATGATGGTAGATATGGACAACTTTTGCAGTATTGATGAAAAGATCAGAAAACAGTATTAAAATCTACAGATTATAGTTGCAGTAATAAAGGGTTTGTAAAGACAGATTACATGTTCCCACTCAATCAATCTTATGCAGAAATTAGTGGAATTTTTTTGAAATTAACAGGTATGAAATTTAGGAAAGTTAGCGCAATTGCTTCATAGATGATCTCATTAATCAAGATGTGCACTTTTCTTTTATAGAAAATAGTGAATTATCTGAATATATTGAATGAATAAATGAATAAGGCAGTGTCTCTATGATACTAAGATGATTGTTTGAAAAGTGAAAAATTTTAATAAACTTTCAGTATTTATAGTCAGAACTACCAGTTGTAAAAAAACTATGAGCAAAGCCACATTTAATATGAATCTTCTGAAAGCATCTTGTGAATGTATAACTTTTGCATGCCTTTAGATTTGTGACTTATGTAGTATTTCAGAAATTGAAAGAACATATCATACATTACCCTAGTTATTTATTATAAAGAATGCAGGTTTCTTTTGGAACTTTTTTCTGTTTGGATTGAGAAAGAGCAATAGTTTATGATACAGTTCGTTTTTTAGTTTGGTGCATTTGTCAAATTGAAATTTATCTCTGTCACCATGTTCTGTGGGAGAGGTTTTTTGGATAGATACATATTTAGATATATAGGGCACAGAGGCAGTAACATGATTCCATTGTTCTTAATTTCCCCGATTTTATATCATTTTTCTTGCTTTGTCATTCAAGCATTAATTTGATTATGGGGATTACACACAGGGAAAAGTGTTGTTTTTGGAATGCATAAAGACTTTGTTTCCTTTTAAGTTTACTGCACCTAGTTCTGGTCCTTATAGTGTATCTAGGATTGGAATGTAGGAATTAGGGCCATGCTTAGATTTCTGCTACAGTCTAACTCCCGTGGGAGGAATAGTGCCTCGAAAAGGAGATCAGAGACCACGATTCTATTCCCCTTTATTGGTGGATGTATTTCATTTATTATTTTTAGAGATGCTTCTCCTCTGGACATTTTCATGTGTTTTCCAATAGGATAGAATAAATGTTATTTGGGTTTTCATCTATCATAATAGAAAGCTACTGTCATGAAGATAAACTTGAGGTTTGAGAACTAGGGCAGTGTTAAGTCAAATATGCAAGCTTGTTTGTATGGCAAAAACAGTGAATAAAAGATATTTAAGGAATTTAAAAAAATATGCCCAATCTTTTTCTTTGGACCTCATTTTCTCAAATGTCTTAAAGCAAGAAGTTATAATTTAATGTCAGTTCAACTAAAATCATTCAAATTGATTGTCACTATTCAGCAATAAATTAAGTTTTTCCTCTTTCAGCTGGTTGGGCTTATTTCTTTTTCATACATCAACCTTCTGTGTGTTGATATGTCACTCTAATGAAACAGGAAAATCAGCTCTATCAAAAACATACAGTAACAACCAGTCCTGGAGCTAGTAAAGCTCAGGTATTCTGTATATAAGGAATGTTCTCTTAATCATTTTATGGAGATGGAAAATCCAAGGGTAAGCAGCCAGATTAATGTTTTAGATGTTATAGGGTAGTGGTCAGAATTGCAAACAGTGAAAGTACAAATCATGCCTGTTGTTGAATGGCCTGTACCTTATGGTTTAAGGTCAACAGTTGAATACAGAAAATGGCTTTAAAACTACAGTGGCCATTTGTAGGTTAACAGCCTAGTATCCATCCCCTTACCTTTTTCTCTTCCCACTTGAACCTCTATTTTCCCAAACAGACATTCCAGCTCCATCCTGTCGGCATATCAGAAATCTCTGTACACAGTGATTTGGCCTATGTGATGTAATAAGAGGACACATATATTGGAAGACTAGAATGACTCTTCCTCTTTCTTCTTTGGTTCGTGTTCTCTCTCTCTCTCTCCTTCTCCCTCTCCCTCCCTCCCTCCTTCCCTCTTTCTCCTTCTCTCCTTTGGTCTTCTTTCTCCCCTCCCATGTTGGATGTGCATGAAGTATGAAGCAGTTCTTGCTACTGGTCAACTGACTTTCCTTCACAGGAAGGCCACACTTAAGTTGAAGTTGACACTCTAAGTGGCAGAAAGAAAGCATCCTAGCCAATTTAGAACCATCCCATTTAAAGACATGTGGCAAAACTAATTTAATTGCCTATAATTTACTTACCATTTAAGAATTTTAAGCCAAATTTTGAATATTATACTCTTAAAATCAATACTAATAATATCTATCAGCTATAGAGTTCTTACTATGTGCTAGGCATTGTCCTAGGTAATTTATATTTATGTTTGTTTAATGTGTACAACCGTATTATGAGTTAAATATTACCATCTCTATTTACAGATGAGGAAACTGAGGCACTGAGAATTTAAGTTACACAAGGCACACAGCTAGCAAGTGGCAGAGTCAGAATTCGGTCCCAAAGGCCATGCTGCTAACCTACTAAGCCATAATAAGACACTGAATTTGTGGAAGGCTATTCTGAAGATCATTTAGGTCTTCATCCTGAATATCCTAAAAGCAGTCCCTTGAAGACACTTTCGCAGATGGAGCTTTTGAGTCCTAGATAAGTTAAAGTCTTGGTCATGGTTATATAATAAATCGGATGAAAAAGGCAGCCGTGGTGTACTGGAAAATAATTTGGATCGGTGAACACAATTTACTCCACTTCTTTGAGGTCAGCAGCCCCTGTTTGCTTCTCTGTCTTCTCAGTATCCCCAGGCATTCTGCCTTTCCATCTTTGACCTTGTCATTATCAATTACCATGTTCTGGGAATCCAGATGGTGCCTTGTCTGATTAGCCTCACTGCACACCAAGAGGAATGATCCTTTACATTTCTGCTGTGGCCCATAACTCACCAAGAGTCTTCTCATCTACAATCTCATTTGGGCCTTTCAGCCACCTTATGAGATGGGCTGATGCACTTTGTCTTAGGTGCTTATCTGTCATTTTGCTTTATGTTAATTTGCATTTGTAAGTATCTTACCTTATAAGGAAGTGATTCTTGCTTCTGTCTTGCATGTTGCTGAACTTGCAGCTGGACTATAAGCTCCATGAAGAGAGGATTTGATTATAGGTTTTATGCTTGACATTCCTTCAATAGAGTTCCCTCTTAGTTCACAGGATTCTCTCAAAAACAAAAACAGCCCCCGAAAAAGAACTCATTAAATTAATACCTGGCTTTCCAGAGTCAATAGGTAAATGTTCAGGAATATTGTCAGCAGGTTATTAATCTGTTAGCAGTTTGACATCTATGGTAAGGTTACTTATACCACAAAACTTGGGAAAGGCTACACATCAGGGTAACTCTTCATCCCTGCCCACTGCCCCCATCCCCACCAGACAGCCAGTTAGCCAGGACACTCCTGTTTATAGCATTTCCATAGCAAATGCGGTCCACAGGCACCTGCCTTTCTTTTTCCTTTGTGGATCAGCTAGTGGCCATGGGTCAAGTGTTTACATAGGGGAGAAGGTGGAGGTGAGGTCACTCTGTTGGTCTCCATGCCTCTGCTGTCATGAATCTCTGAGCAAAGGATGACAGTTTATGTTCACTGTAGAAAACCAAACTACAGAAAACAGCACAAAGAAAACTGGATTGGGAAGCCCAGAATGGGCATCACTTGAAATTGGCCGCCTCTCTGCTCCAGCCTGTGAGTCCTTCCACCCATCCTTGATTGAACTAGTTAACTGATCAAGCTGTGTTTATAGGGATATCAGGGTAACTTTGGGTATCAGGTAAAAGCATTCCTGATTAAAAGTGGTTTCAACCACAAGGATCGTTATCATTTACTTAACAGCAAGTCTAGAAATAAAAGGTCCAGAGTTGGTTCACTGTCTTAGCAATGGCCTCGATGGCCCCAAGCTGTTTCTCATCCCCTCTCTGCCACCCTCCGTGTGTGAATAGTGTTTCCACTTCTGGCTGTAAGAAGGGTGCAGTGGGACTAAGCAATAAGAGGCTAACACACCTTCTAAACCCTTGAGAATATTTTGGATTTGTGATAGAAACAACGGAAATCTTCTCTTTTTTCTTTTTCCTGAAGCAATGATATTATTTCTCCTTAAATAAGGTGTAAAAGGAATAAAAGGGAAGTGACAAATCTTACAGAATATTTAAAATAGCTTCATGGTAAAATAATTTTGAAGTATTTATTTCCAATTAGCAGGAAACTCCAGTGATTCTGTATGATGAGCCATTAAAGAAGCCAGCAACCCAAGACCATCATAGAAGCTGTGATGTGAACTGAAGGAAAAACATTGCAAGAAAAATAAGCAAACAGTTTCATTATGGCATCCAAGGCAGTAAAAATGCTATTTAAGTAGAGCAGAAGGCCCAAATGCCTGCAATTATGGAGTATTTAAATTTTTTTCACATTGCAAAAAATTACAATATTTATACTTTTATGGGAAGGAAAATTAGATAAAGCTGTCACATGAGACAAGATACTGAAATCCTAGGAATTAGTGAGCACCCCTGTTCTGAGAGACTTGCTCTTCTTTGTTTCTTATTGCTAGCACAGTGTTGGGCACACGGGGTATACAGAATGAGAAGAAAAGACAGTAAAGGATGCATATAGTAGAACTATAGTAGCGAGTAGAAATTGGTCTTGCCAGAAGGAAACCTAGGCCTGGGTTATTGGAACACAGATGGATTGGCTTCACGTGGATTTGAGAGGAGTTTCAGGTGTTTGGATCTCATATTTTTTTCATTTTCTGCAGAGCAAACAGAATTAGCCCAGAATCCAGGTGAGTTGACAGTTAAGCGCAGAGCGCCTCACAGCTAGGATCGCTACACTCACATTTCCTTAGAGCCAGTTTTCTGGTTCAGTCTCTTTGACACCAAGTGTTATTTTTCCTTCAATACTGTTGGTGACAATTAAGTTATGAAATGATTAAGGTCGATTCACAGGTGGCTGATATTAGTATTTGCCAGCTCAAGTAACTCTTCTATAAGCTTTTTGGTATGGAAGGTACAAAGTTAATCCAAATGAGAGGTTGGATTAGTGGGCCGCTGTAGCATTCATGCCCGTTGCATCATCCACTTAAAATGCAGAAGGAAGGCATTCTAGGCTGAGAAGGTAAGAAAGTACTATCTCACAAAGTTTGGGGTATGAAGGAAGTCTTGTAATCTTTCTGTAAGATTTTGATTTTTAAAAATAGTGATATGTGAGTACATATGGTATAAAGCTTTTGTTGGAAATCTGTCTTCAGTAAATGAGAAATGAAAATTTGCTTTAAGTGTTGAACATCACAATCTATTTTCATACTTTAAAAAACTACAACTATTCCTTAGAACACAATAGGTTTTGTCTTTTTCTGTAGAAGTCTTCATTAGGCTTCAGGCACAGAGTAAAGAGGAAGAAGAGAAGGCTGTATAAGCAAGTAGTTTAATAAACATTATATATCATGATCACAACTCCACATCCTAAGTGAGATGTATAAATTTAGTAAAAATTGGAAGCACTATATTTGTGAAGGATAACAGCTTAGAACAATTTTAATTTATGTAGTTAAACCTCAAGTTATGCTTTGCATGTGGATTCTCATATTAAATGCATATGTTCAAGTTAGCACAGTGACTTTATTTTACTGAATGTTGACTCCTTTTTCTGGGGCAGCATCTCCCTTTTCACAAAGAATATGTGAAAGGCCAAGGCTGTCCAATTTCATAAGTATTGCTATGAGTTTTAAGGTTGTGCTATTTTGTATTCCATGAATTTGTTATTGAGTTTCATAGAATCTGATGGTCAAAAGAAGTGTCTCCTAAATATTACCACAGACTGAGTAATACATGGATTTTTAAAAAAGAGATAATTTGTGAGAAAATTATATAGTACAGTAAGTAAAACTCAAGGACAGTAATACGTAATAATGAACCAGATGGTAATCTCTTTGCGCTCAGGACCCCTATTTAATAATTACTTTCCTACTCCTTCTCTTCATCCTTGTGCTTCTCTTTCTCTTCCTTTCATTAAATCCTCTACAACAAGTGGCTTTGAATATCATATCTACTCAGAAAACAGCTTTTGAATTAATGAGTGGATACCTAAATGTTTTTATTCCTCCTCAAATCTGGCTTACTATGTTGGGTATACTGAGTGACTGATAAGCATTTGTTCAATGAAGTTTCTGAATTGCAGAATTTTTTCACTAAAGAGCTGAATTTTACAGTTTTTGAGTTTATATTGTACTGAGTGAGAAACTATCACAATGTTGTTGGATAAAGATTATAATGGTCCCACTTTAATAAATACATCATTTACATGATATTATGCAAATACTGGGAAAAGGATTGAAATTAATTTGTTCAAATAGATGGTTTTCTCTTTACAGTTTTGTATATAATTTTTCTTGTTTTGGTTTTATGTATAGTTACTTCCTGACATCCAGCCATTTTTACCACTTTCATGATTTTTTGACATACTTGCTTACCACCTGTACAGTTATTTCCCAATATTCTCTTTAAATTGATTCACTTTGCAATCTAAATTCATTTAAGAGAAAACTTAGATGAGTACCATGAACAGAAAACCAGTATTCTCTGTTGCAAACAGAAGGCAACTATAAAAATAAATATATTGTGATAAAAATGACATTATTAAATTTTGGCCAGTTCTGTTGCCTTGAGGGAGATTGAGCCTGAGATAAATTTTCTTAAAGAGAGTTTGGCAAATATTAGAGAAGTATTAATATAAAAGATATATAGGCCAGGTGTGGTGACTCATGCCTGTAATCCCAGCACTTTGGGAGGCTGAGGCACTCAGATCACTTCAGGTCAGGAGTTTGAGACCAGCCTGCCCAACATGGTGAAACCCTGTCACTACTAAAAATACAAAAATTAGTTGGGTGTGGTGGTGCATGCCTGTAGTCCCAGCTACTTGGGAGGCTGAGGCAGGGGGATCCCTTGAACCCAGGAGGCAGAGGTTGCAGTGGGCCAAGATCATACCACTGCACTCCACCCTGGGTGACAGAGTGAGACTCCATGGCAAAAAGAAAAAAAAAAAAGACATGTAGACACTAAACTAAGCCTTATTTCTGACCATGCTATAAAGGTTAAAAAGAATTTAAAGGAGAATGACTTCTTTCTGTACTGGATCAAATACAAACTTCAACAAAGAAAAAAAAAATCTAGATTTTTCACAATTCCAAATCAGTAGGGCTGTAATTTGTGACATTTTAGCACTCTGTAATTTTTGTGATAAAGTAAACATTTTCTGTTCATTTTTACTTTTCTTTAAAACATACTCAAAATTAAGAACATAGGTTAGAGTGAAGCTTCCATTTTCCGGCGGTGCATTTATTTCCTGCTCAGTGGGTTACATGATGTTTAGGTTTTCTATGAGGTACCACTTACTGAGTCAGGTTTATACTTTTTGTATCATTAATGCTTCATAAAGAATGTCATTCTAAGCAGTGCCCTCATAGTTACAATACACATGTGAGTAAAGTGTTTCATTAACACTTTAGCGTCTTATAGAATAAACTCAGGAGAGCATAGGTATAAATGATCAAAATTCTAAATTAATGTAAACATAGCTAATGAGTTTTTCTGCCATTTTAAAAATACTTTAGCTATTGCTTTGGACTGGTTCTCCCAACGTTGATGAAGATCATTCTAGGTCATAGTTGAAACACAATCTGTTTGACTCTCAGCTGAAAGAATTGATTTCTTAACAAGTAAAGTAATAGTTAATTTAGTCAAGCC
Organism: Papio anubis; assembly: GCF_008728515.1. Lineage (NCBI taxonomy): Eukaryota > Metazoa > Chordata > Mammalia > Primates > Cercopithecidae > Papio > Papio anubis. Next base: position 31,361,488 of record NC_044979.1, read on the forward strand.
CCCAGTGGTGTCACATTGATACAAGTCAAACTGATTTTGTGCAGAGATGGAAAAAAAAAAAACAAAACTGGATCACTGGTTTCCCTTGTCACTTGAGGAAAAGTTATGTGACTCAACACAGCCTGGCAAACTAAAAGAAGAAAGAATGCAAATGAAGTGTATGATTTAGAAATGTTAGATAAGATGGTGGCATGTGTTATGTAATGCTTCTTAATGATAATTTTATAAATGATTTATTACGCTGATTCAGGTAAAAATACATTTGAAAGCAGAAAAGTCAAAGCAGTTGACATCTTCGATGAGCAACGGATATTTATTTTTTACTTTCACTATATAGAGAGCAGCCTTCAAATATATGAAATATACTGTCATGACCAATGATTGATGCTTTATAATCCTGGGAACAGAGGCTGCTTTTAAAATGGCTATGGAATTTTTGAATATTGTTTTTGTACTACTAATTGACTTAAAAATAACAGATTTAAATTAAATCAAGCAGAAATGCCATTACAAGACAAAAACAAGGCTTAGGTAAATGTTTTACTTTTAATAGTTTGTCTGAACAAACACTTAGAGATTAAATTTCAACATAAAAACATAAATAGTTAGAAATAATTTAGAGAACAGTACATACTTTTCACAAATGCATTGCAAACAATTTAGTACGCGGTCCTGAGGCATGAGGAAGAATTTTAATAGTGTGTATTTATAAGCATGAATTTACTTTAAAATATAGATGGTTGAAGTTTGGCCTGTTTTCTTCTTCTTTCATATTCTTATATCCAAATGTTTCTCAGATTTTCTAAAAGGAAGCTCATTATTTGAATCAGTCAGATGCTAAGTGGTGCAACATGAGGGTTATGGTTAAAATTCTACCTATCATGTTAATGTTGAAAAGATTGTGTTCAACCCTGGCTGGATATTTGGGTCTACATGAGAAATTCTAGAAAGAACCCTTTACTCTTTCTATCATATAATCAAATACATCTTTAAAGCCTCTGCCAGAAAGATAAAAATGGAGACAACTGGTAGAGACTGTACCTCTTAGTCTGACTTTCCTCTGCTTGCCTGTCTTTCTTTGTTTCATTGTTTTTACACTTTCATATCAAAGCCAAAGAAACAATTAATCCTGACAAGTAGTGTGGGTGATTTTCAGGATCTGGGTGCCTTTGATAATTTTAAGAGGATTTTGTAAAGTGACTCTTTTAGGTATAAATACAGCGTTTTATGGCAATATAGAAGCTTGGCAATGCGCTGAACATTGTTAAGTCTGCAATAGCTGCTGGAAGTTAGGAGCTTTAACAGGAGTTCTGTTACAATGACTTCTAGAATGGGGCATCTTTGACTTCTGAGTCCTATAATTCTGTTGGAGTTCTTAAGCAACAGCTATGTGTATTGGTTTAAGTTAAGGAGATACTTCATAACATATTTTAAGATAGAGTTTCACTTGGCATCTTTATAAAAGCCAGATGTAAAAGCTTTCCCTAACTATGATTATATGAAAAATATCTTGGCCTTGAACTTCCAAATAATGCAAAAAAAGTTATTCTCTTTTATTAAGATGTTAATCCTTACCACATTACCCTATGGTGGTCTGAAACAATCCACTAACGATAAAACATTGCTAGAAGTCAAAAGTTAATAGTAGAAATTAATGAAAGAAGTTATTAATATAAAGTAAAGCAGAGTGATGGGAAGAATCAGGGATTTTTCCCTAAGGGGTAACATGTTTTCTTATGGAAGAATTAAAATTTTTAAAGAAGTAGAGCATAAAACAGACTAGAAACCCTTACATTTTTACCCCCCATATTAAGATGAAATCTCTCCTACAGTCATGAGTGATAAATGTATTCTCTAGTTTTAAATAGGTGAGGGGTAATTCAACAAAAATGGTAACTGATTAACATAAGTGAAAACAAGTACTATATCCACCATGCCAACCAGCAACTTGTATTAATTTTATATATAAATAGTTCTGAGATTATCTGGGAAAAATGGTGGCCCTGAGTGAGAGGGATAAAGAGTTTGCAGCTCTTTGCCTTTGCTAGAGTGAGGAATTGGAATTGTTTCTCTCCAACACAGAATCTTAGGGAAAGATGGGTTCCACCTTCCACCAAGGATCCCAGTGTCTGCTCGACTTCAGTTGACAGACTGAGGCTGGCTACGTAAAATGAAGGAGTATTACTAAGAAAGAAGGAAAGGATTGACATTGGTGAGACATCTTCCACACTGAGTTGATTCCAGAGCTCCATAGGAGGCAAAGAGGAAAGGTTATTATATCAGTGAGGGCTCTTCAGGGAAACAGATCAAATAAGGGATGCATATGTGTCATATAATACAATGGAACTTGAGATTATCTGGTGAGAACTAAGTAAAAAGAAGAGAAGATGCTCAAGGACTGAACTCTGGAGAATATTAAGAGGAGGATCCAGCCATGGAAACTGAGGGGAAAAAAAAAAAACTGTCAGAGAATGAAGAGGAAAACCAGTAAAGCACTCTTCACTGGAAGTCAAGCAAAGCTAGTGTTTGACAACAATGCTATTCTCCATTAAGTTAATACTCTGGAGAGACTGAATAATTGAGACACAAATATGGCAAGATAGAGGTTGTTAATGACCTTGATTTGAACAGTTCCATGGGAGTAGTGGAGACAGACATCTGATTGGAGTAGATTAAAGAAAAAGCAGGTGGAGTAGATACTCTTCACCAAAGACGAAGCAGAGAAATGGACGGAAGCTGAAGGGGCAAATAGAATTAAGGAAGTTTGTTTTGTTTGTTTGCTTTTCAAGGTAAACATGCAAATGGAAATGATCCAATTGAGAGAGGAAAACTGAAGAGGAGGCAGCAAAGAAGGGGAAAATTCCAGTTGCAAAGTTCTTAAATGTTGGTGCTGGAATTCAGCACACTGTAAAGAGTTGGTTTAGATGGACCAAAGAGATTTCATCCCTCATATCAGGAGGAAAAATAAAGTGAATGGGTCAGTTACGAGTAAGTTAGAAGATTTGGTGATGGGAAATCAGGAGATTTTCTTCTGATTGCTTTTAGTTTTTCAATTAAACAGAAGTTAAGGTCATCATCTGAGAGTGAAGGACAGTGGAAGGAGGGAGTATTGAGGGAGGGTTTGAGGCCAGAGGAAAACACGTAAAACAAATTTTTGAGAGAGTGGGAAAATGCATTTATTATGGAAACATAGAAAGATGCTGGGTGGTTGGGAGGTCTTTCTAAGATTTGTGGTCATAAATTTAAGAAAATAAAGGCATTTCTTAAAATTCTTTCTTAAAAGTTTACATAAAATCAGTTAATTCAAATGAATGTTTTTCTTTGACTACTTCCAGCTGCTGAGGTGCAGGTAGGGAGCAGATAGAAAGTTGGGTTTTAACAGAGTTTGAGTTTGCTAGGTGAACACAGGAGAAAAAGAGGATAAGGAATATTGGAGTTACTAAAGCTAGTGCATGGAGTAGTGGTGGAGAGGTATACAGTGAACTAGTTGCTAAACCTTAAATCAAATGCAAGGGAGTGACTGAGAGAATAGTAGATAACTGTAAAAGACTTATTACAAATAGAATCATGCTTGGCAGAGTCACTCAGATCTACAACTTTGTGGAGAACATGTCTGGTTGAAATAGTTCACAGCCTGGCTTTAGGGGGATTGAAACAACATATCATAACCATCAATTAGCTTAGCATTTTATTTTTCATTTTTCAGTACTTCCACCCTAAAAAGACACATATTTGTCTGGAACAAAGCAAAAGCCCTCTGTGTCTTTAGGGAATTGACATTCTACCAGAGACTTGGTAGAAAAGATACAAGATGTAGAAAAATGATTCACAATTTATTTTTTTGTTTGTTTAAGTGGAAACAACAGGCACATCAAGTTGTTTCTCAGCTCTTGTGGAGCAGAATGTAAATATTTATGGAATATAAACTCCTTTTAATCAGTAGCACAGTTGGGCCTCTACAAATATGGAGTTCTTTTTCAGATACTTCAATTAGAGACAAATACCAGTCAGAAAAAAAAAAAAGTCCCTGGCAGTAAAATTGTAATATATTAGGCACAAGTAGAAATTCCCAAGACTTCACATATATAATCTGTGATCAGCACAAAATGATGGTTTTTTCCTCTTTATCTTCTTCTTTCTCTTCCTTTTCTTTCTCTTTTGTAATGATTAGGTAACTAGGAAAGTGATAAAATAGTCTCTTCGCAAATCAGTAATAGTCTTTCCTTCTTTTCTTCTTCATCCCTTTCTTTCCTTCTTGATTTTTTAAATATTAATGACTGTATTGCTTTTGTAAAAGTAACATATATTCATTATAAATATACAAGCAATAGAGGAAAGTCCAAAGAAACATGTAATAACTCAAGTTTCACCTACTAGACATAATCATTATAATGTTGAAGGCTATGATTCTGGAAATCTCTCTGTGTTTATATGTATAGATAAAAGGATAGACAGCAAGAACTGATAGCCAAGTTATTTTTCTTCATCATTAAACTTGGGGAAAAACAATGTCACTAAAGCACTTTCTTACAGATGATCATTTATAAATTTTTCCAGGAATTTCACATGTCCTTTCAATATACAGGTTTATTTTTTACCTTAATATCAGTGAGGCTTTGTCGCATCGTGTCTTTTAATACATTTTCTGTCACATTTATTGTGTTACCTATCTTTTCTATTTTCTCTATATATTACTTTTAAATAATTGTTTTAGTTTCTGTGTCTTTTATCTGCATTACTGTGATTTTCTCAAATGTTTCCTCTGGTGAGTAATTCAGTTTTCAACCTTGTCTATTCATTTCTTTGATCTTACTATTTTATTAATGATATTCTTTTGCCACTCACTTTGTTTTATTACTTCTGCAATCTTTCTGATTCATTTTGTTGTTTCATCACCTGGTTCTAGAGCTATAGTAATTGAATTCATATCCATACAACTCATTTTATTAAAATAAAGTATTCATGGTGAATTTTCATAAAAATATTTTAAAAAGCCAAGAGCCACTATTTAAATAAGTGCTCTTATCTGATCATAATTGCGACTATTGATTGGATTCACCTAGTTTGAGTACTTTTTATTAATAATGTATGTGTTTATAAAGGCCTTAAAAAGATTTACTGAGAATGAAGGGTTCTACTCAGCAAAATGAACTGGTAAAATTGAACTAAACAATGAATTAATGTATACATATACATACATATATATACTTATATACTTATAGATATACTTATATACATATATATATACTTACACACAGAAAAATTCATAAACAGATTGTATACAGTTATACCTACATGTTGTTTTGGAGTTAATTGTCAAGGTGTTGGTAAAACCCTTAACCGCAAGATTCTGAGACAGTATCTCTAGCTGGTTGTAGTCGGATTATCTCTCTGTTATGGTCTTGGTTCCCATTTATTTACTAATCTTCTGTATCCCATGCTGACCCATGTTGGCTCATGTTGGATTGGTCATTTTCAAAACTAAAAGCAGATATAATTGTAGAAATCAATCAGTCTGTCTACCATTGTTCAAGTTTAGACTTTGACATATTACCTCTTCATTAACTCAATTTCTGTAGTTTAGTGTCCGTTCTATTTGACACTACACAGCTACACATAATACGGAGTGCTCCAGAGAGTTGCAGTATTCTTCTAGTGCACAAATTGCAAAAATTTATTGGCACAAAATGTCCTCCCTTTCTTCTTCTGGTGTGGAAGAGGTTTTATAGACTTTCCTCATGTGGGTGAGAAAGGACTAATTCTCCATCTGGATGCCACCTGTAAAAGTTCACACTTTTTCTCAGAATAAATTTAATCTATAGCAGCAAACTATTTCATGTTCTTTTAAGCAGTCCTTGTCACCATTCTCTAGGAGCTAAGTGTGGAGATTCTTTACAGGTTGTTTTCCTAAGATGTTGCTTATAGAATCAATGCCACTTGTATTTCAAATTCATTTGACAGGAGTAAATGTCAACTATCAGTTGTAAAATGTTCCATGCAGAAATAATCATGCTATATCTTCATGAGGGACAACCTGTAGAAAGTGCATTATGATACATTTGATTCTGATTATGTTTTTGGTTATTATCTTGCCTGTCAGTCAACTCACTCCCACTTAACTGGAGGACTAAAAAGTTAAGTGTCGCTGGTAGAGCAAAGGAACAGTGAACCCATTAGTGCAGTGTTTCTCAAATTGTTTGAAGGCTGTCTGTGCTAGGATCACCAGAGAGAGGTTAAAATGCAGATCTTAGACCCCCATTCCCCAGACCTCTGGGGATTTGACTTAAGAACATGCAGTGTTTGAGAACCATAGTATTAGGATTAATGTTAGTAGTAGTAATAGTAGTAGTAGTATTAGAAGTTTCCTGTAAGATCACCAGAGACAATGAACTTTATTAAACAACACAGAAAAACTGCACAATAAATTTATATCTGTGCAAAGAAGAATATATACACCATCACTTGGTTATGCTTTCAGTGTTTTAAAATCATTCCTGGCTGAAACCTAGGGTTTCTGAACAAATTCTTAAGGGACTACCTTGGAGGTGGAGGAGTGAGTACCAGTGGACTGTCCTGGTCAAGGAGGCAATGGCAGTAACAAAAATGCACAAAATCTTATTATCACTCCCAGATAAAGTGGTTTACTAATCAATATACTTCTTGAGAGCTAGCCATGACAGAGGTTTCCTCAATTCTGTCTCAAATACCCACTGCCAAGAGCAATTGTCATCTTTTAGGAGGAAGATGCCACATAGTGTTCTCCCACCTCTCAAACTGTTTAATCTGGGATATGTACATTGTAGCAGAAAAGACTGTGTATACTTCCCAGCTGGGTATGAGGAACAGATTTTTTTCTGGTGCTGGCAGTTACCTGGTATTCTGCTTATCCTTAATTTATACCCACATTCCAGCTTACTTGTGGCTAAGCTTAGCCATATTGCATTGATGATGCATTCTGTCACAGCCTCAGCAAATATATAATATAGAGTCGGTAATGGGTATAGATCCTTATTTCTATTCTTAAAATCTTCTTTACTGAGGCACGATTTACATTTAACAACATGCATCCATTCTAAGTATAGTTTGATGAGTTTTAACAAATGTATACACTTATGTAACCACCACCACCGTAAAGATATAGACCCTTTTTATTATCCAAAAATGTTCCTTCTGCCACTTTGTAGTCACATCTCTCTCCTACCAGCCACAACCCCAGGCAAACAATGATGTGTGCTCTGTCATTACAGATTAGTTTTGCTTATTTTACAGTTTCATATAAATGCAGTGATACAGTGTGCCTATTTTCTTTTGCTCAGAAAAAATGTTTTTGAAATTCATTCATGTAATTGCATGTAATGATAATAACAATACTCTATTCTCTTATCATTGCCTAGTAGTATTCCATTGAATGGATGTATCACAATTGGGCTATCCATTGACATATTGGTGGATAGTTGGGTTATTTTCCAGTTTTACAGCTACTGTGAATAAATCTGATGTGGTTATTGTTGCAGGGTAGGCATATGATTATTACTCTTGGAATTGTTGGGTCATGTGGCAGACATATGTTTAACATTGTAAGAATCTGCTAAACAGATTTACAAAGTAGTGGCAATATTTTACTTTGCAACTAGCATTGTATGAGAATTCCACTCATTCTAGCCTTTTATTTTTAGCCATTCTAATGACTGTAATGGTAGCTAAATGTGGTTTAAATTTGCATTTTTTGATGTATTTAGTGGCCATTGTATTTTTGGGAAGCGTCTCTTCAAATCTCTTGACAGTTTTTTAAATGAGTTTTTGTCTTCTTGTTGCTAAGATTCAGGTTATTAAGTTATGGACACCTGTATGTCTACACACACACACATATAATTATAGTCTATATTTTTATATTAATGAATTGATATAATTGATCACTTTTGGGTTTTTTTTGCAAAGTTTTCTCCTTTTAGGAGATTTTTTTACATTTAGGTCTGTAATTGATAAGTTAATTTTGTATATGATCTGAGGAAAGGTCAGAGTTCATGTATTCATGTGCATATTCTCGATGTTCCATACAATTTGTTGAAAACATTTTTCTTCCTATTAAATTATCCTGGCACTTTGTCAGAAACTAATTGATCATATATGTGTCTATTTCTGCCATTCTGTCATCTATTGATCTATATATCTACCGTTACACCAATACTATGCTGTCTTGATTATTGTAGCGTTTCAATGAGTCTTAAGATCAGATAATGGGAAATCAGCCAACTTAATTCTTTTCAAAATGATTTTGGCTACTGTGGATCCTTTACATTTTAATATGTATTTCACAATCAATTTGTAGATTTCATTTAAAAAAGCCTCCTAGGATTTTGTTTTGTAAATAAGGGTGTTTTATTATAGTAAAAAATATATAATATAAAATTTGCCATTTTAGCCATTTTTCAGTATTCAATTCAATGGCATTAATTACATTTGCATTGTCATGTCACCAATATTTCCAGAATTTTCCATCACCCCGTATAGAAACTCTGTATAATATTAAGCAATAACTCCTCATTCTCTCCAGCCCCTGGTAATCTATAATCTACTTTATTTCTGTGAATGAGCCTATTCTAGGGAAATTCTCCAATTCTAGGTATTTATGCACCATATAAGTGGAATCATGCAATATTTTCTTTTTGCATCTGGCTTATGTCACTGAGTGTAATAGTTTTTAAAATGTTTTTTATTTTTAATTTTTGTAGGTACATAGTGTATATAGTTATGGGGCACATGAAATCCTTTGATAGCAGCATGCAATATATAATAATCACATCATGGTAAATGGGGATATCCATCCCTTAAGATTTATCCTTTGTGTTAGAAACAATCCAATTATATTCTTTTAGTTATTTAAAAATGTACAATTAAGTTATTGACTATCATCGCCCTTTTATGCTATCAAATACTAGGTCTTATTCATTGTTTCTAATTATTTTTTTCACCCATTAACAATTCCCACTCCTTGCCCCACCACATCCCCACTACTGTTCCCAGTTTCTGGTAACCATCCTTCTGCTATCTCCATGAGTTCAATTGCTTTAATTTTTAGTTCCTACAAATAAGTGAGAACATTCAAAGTTTATATTTCTGTGCCAGGCTTATTTCACTTAACATAATGACCTCCAGTCTCATCCATGTTGCTGCAAATGACAGGATCTTATTCTTTCTTATGGCTTCAGTACTCCATTGTGTATATGTACATTTTCTTTATCCATTCGTTTGTCGATGGACACTTAGATTATTTCCAGATATTGGCTACTGTGAACAGTGCTACAACAAACATGGGAGTGAAGCTATCCCTTTGATATACTGATTTCTTTTCTTTTGGGTATATACCCAGGGGTGGGATTTCTTGATCGTATAGTAGCTCTATTTTTAGTTTTTGGGGAAATTCCACACTGTTCTCCATAGTGCTTATACTAATTCAGATTCTCACCAACAGTGTACCAGGGCTACCTTTTCTCGACATTCTCTCCAGCATTTGTCACTGCTTGTCTTTTGGATATAAGCCATTTTAACTGGGGTGAGATGATATATCATTGCAATTTTGATTTACATTTGTCAGATGATCAGTGACATTGAACACCTTCTCATATGCCTGTCTGCTATTTGTCTTCTTTTGAGAAATGTCTGTTCAGATATTTTGCCCATTTCAAAATCAGATTACTATAGTTTTTCCTATAGAGTTTTTATAGCTACTGCTATATTTTGGTTATTAGTTTCTCATCAGATGGGTAGTTTACAAATATTTTCTCCTATTCTGTGGGTTGTTTTTTCACTTTGTCGATTGTTTCCTTTACTATGCAGAAGCTTTTAAACTGATGTGATCTCATTTGCCCGTTTTTGCTTTGGTTGCCCATGCTTGTGCAGTATTATTCAAAAAATCTTTGCCTAGTCCAATGTCCTGAATATTTTCCCCAATGTTTTCTTGTAGTAATTTCATGGTTTGAGTTCTTAGATTTAAGTTTTTAATCCATTTTGATTTGATTTTTGCATATGGCAAGAGATAGGGATCTAGCTTCATTCTTATGCATATGGATGTCGTTTTTCTAGCATCATTTATTGAAGAGATGATTTTTCTCCAATGTATGTTCTTGGCAGCTTTGTTGAAAATGAGAATTTGTTTCTGGGTTATCTATTCTGTTCCATTGGTCTAGGTATCTGTTTTTATGCCAGTACCCTGCTGTTTTGTTTGTTATTGCCCTGTAGTATAATTTAAAGTCAGGTAATGTGGTTTCTCCAGTTTGTTTTTTTTTTTGGTCAGGGCATCTTTGGCTAGTTGGGGTCTTTTGTAGTTCTATATAAATTGTAGGATTACTTTTTCTATTTCTGTAAATAATGTCATTGGTATTTTGACAAGGATTACATTGAATCTGTAGATTGCTTTGGGTAATATGGACATTTTAACAATATTGATTCCTTCAATCCTTTAACATGGAATGTCTTCTTTTTTTTTGTATCTTCAATGTCTTTCATTAGTGTTTTATAATTTTCATTGTAGAGTTTTTTTCACTTCTTTCATTAAGTTAATTCCTTTGTATTTCATTTTATTTGTAATTATATTAAATGGAATAACTTTTGATTTCTTTTTCAGATTTTTTCGTGTTGGCATACACAAATGCTACTACTTTTTATATTGATTTTTTTTATGCTGTATCTTTACTGAATTTGTTTATCAGTTCTAACAGTTTTATGGTGGAGTGTTTAGGCTTTACCAAATATAATATAATATCATCTGCAAATAAGGATAATTTGATTTTTTCCTTTCCAATTTGGATGCCATGTATTTCTTTCTCTTGTCTGTTTGCTCTAGCTAGGACTTCAGCACTATGTTGAATACCAGTGGTGACATTGGGGTTCTTTGTTGTGTTCTAGAGCTTAGAGGAAAGGCTTTCAGTTTTTCCCCATTCTGTATAACACTTAACTGTGGGTCTGTTATATATGGATTTTATTCTGTTGAGTTATGTTCTTTCTGTATACAGTTCTTGAGGGTTTTTATCATAAGAAAACGTTAAATTTTATCAAAAGGGTTTTCAGTATCAATTGACATTATCATATAGTTTTTATCCTTCATTCTGTTGATATAATATATCACATTGATTGATTGGCATATGTTGAAACTGGGATAAACCCCACTTGGTCATGATGAATGATCTTTTTAATGCATTGTTGAATTCAGCTTGCCAGTATTTTGTGAGGATTTTTGTGTCAATATTCATCAGGGATATTGGTCTATAGTTTTCTTTTCTGATGTGTCTTTGTCTGGTTTTGGTATCAGGATAATACTGGCTTTATAGAATGAATTTGGAAGTATTTATTACTCCATTTTTGTAATAGTTTGAGTAAGATTGGTACTAGTTCTTTACATGTCTGGTGGAATACAGCACTGAAATCATTGGTTCCCAGGCTTTTCTTTACTGGCAGGCTTTTTATTACAGCTTCGATCTTGTTACTTTGTTATTGATCTGTTCCATTTTTGGGTTTCTTCATGGTTCAATCTGGGTAGGTTGTGTCTAGGAATTTATCCATTTCCTCCACATGTTCCAATTTATTAGCATATAGTCACTCATAGTAGTCACTAATGATCCTCTAAATTTCTGTTGTATCAGTTGTAATGTCTCCTTTTCTCTCTCTGATTTGATTTATTTGGATTGCCTCTTTTTTTTTTCTTAGTCTGGCTAAAGGTTTGCCAATTTTGCTTCTCTTAAGAAAAACAAACTTTTGGTTTTATTTATGTTTTATGTTGTTTTCTTCATATCAATTTCATTTATTTCTGCTTTGGTGTTTATTTTTTTTCTTCTAATAATTTTGGGTTTGGTTTGCTTTAGCTTTTCTAATTTTTTAAGATGAATCGTTAGGCTGTTTATTTTAAGTTTTTCTTTTTTCGATATAGGCACTTAAAACTATATATTTTCCTCTTAGTACTACTGTTGCTATATCTTGTGAGTTGTGGTATGTTGTGTTTCCATTATCATTTATTTCAAGAAATTTTTCAGTTTTCCTTCTTTATTGACCCACTGGTCATTCTGGAATATATGATTCAGTTTTCATGTGTTTTTTTTTAGTGTACAAAATTCCTCTTGTTGCTGAGGGTAGTTTAATTTCATGTGGTCAGAGAAGATGTTTTATATTATTTCAATTTCAATTGTTTTTGAATGTTTTAAGACTTACTTTTTAGCCTGACATATGGTCTTTCTGTGAAAATGATGCTGAGTTGAGTTGAAGAATTTGTATTCTGTAGCCATTGGATGAAACATTCTGTAAATATCTATTAGATGCATTTGTTCTATAGTCCAGATTAAGTCTGATGTTTCTTTGTTGATTTTCTGCCTGGAAAATCTGTCCAATGTTGAAAGTAGGGTGTTGAAATCTCCAGCTACTATTGTACTGAGGTCTGTCTCTCTCCTTAGCTCTAATAATATTTACTTTATATATCTGGGTGTTCAAGTGTTGGGTACATATCTACTTATAATTGTTATATCCTCTTGCTGAATTGACCCATTTGCCATTATATAATACTGTAATTTAATGTCTCTTCTTAGAGTTTTTGTCTTTAAATTTATTTTGTGTGATACAAGTATAGCTACTCCTATTCTTTTTTGGTTTGCATTGACATGAAATATCTTATTCCATTTCTTTATTTTTAGTCTATGTGTATCTTTGTATTGAAGAAACAGATCACTGGGTCTTTTTTTTTTTTTTCAAATTCATTCAGCCATTCTATGTTTTTGATTACAGAGTTTAGTTCATTTACATTTTATGTTATTATTGACAAGTAAGGACTTACTCCTGCCATTTTATTATTTGTTTTCTGATTGTTGTGTGGTCTTCTTTTTCCTCTTTATCTCCTTTCTGTCTTCCTTGTCAAAGTGATTTTCTCTAGTGTTATTATTTAATTTCTTGCTTTTTACTTTTTGTGCATTTTTTTTAATTTGAGGTTACTATGAGGCTTGCAAATACTATCTTGTAACCCATTATATAAAACTAATGACAACTTAATTCTGATTGCATAAACAAATGTGCAAAAAGAAACATCTAATAAAAATTCTGCACTTTAACTTTGTGATATAGTTTGTCTGTGTCCCCACTCAAATCTCATTTTGAATTGTAATTCCCACAATTCCTATGCGTCATTGGAGGAACTTGGTAGGAAATAATTGAATCATGGGGGTAAGTCTTTCCTGTGCTGTTCTTGTATAGTGAATAGGTCTCACGATATCTGATGGTTTTAAAAGTGGGAGTTTCCCTGCACAAGCTCTCTTCTCTTGTCTGCTGTCATGTGAGACTTGCCTTTCACCTTCCGCCATATTTGTGAGGCCTCCCCAGCCATGTGGAACTGTAAGTCCATTAGACCTCTTTCTTTTGTAAATTGCCCAGCCTCAGGTATGTCTTTATCAGCAGCGTGAAAATGGACTAATACACTTTGACCCTCTGCCTTTTAACTTTCTGTTGTTTTTCTTTGTCTTGTTGTACTGTCTGTGTCTTGAAAAGTTGTAGTTATTTTTGATTGATTCATCATTTAGTCTTTTGACTTAAGATAAACGTGGTTTACACACCACGATTACAGTGTTGTAGTATTCTGTGTTTTTCTGTCTGCTTTCTACTATCTGATTTCTTATTGCTTATTGTCCTTCTCTTTCAGATTGAAGAACTCCCATTAGCCTTTCTTTTAGCACAGGTCTGGTACTGATGAAATCCTTCAGCTTTTGTTTGTCTAGGAAAGTCTTTATTTCTCCTTCATGCTTGAAGGATATTTTCACAGAATATACTATTCAGGGTAAGACGTTTTTATCCTTTTGTACTTTAAGTATGTCATGCCACTCTCTTCTGGACAGTAAAGTTTCTACTGAAAAGTCTGCTTACAGATGTATTAAAGTTCTATTGTGTGTTATTATTTTTTTCTCTTGCTGCTTTTAAGATTCTTTATCTTTGAATTTGATTATTAAGTGCCTTTAGGTAGTCTCCTTTGGGTAAAATCTGCTTGGTGTTCTATAACCTTCTTGTACTTGAATATTTATATATTTCTCTAAGTTTGGAAGTTCTTTGATATAATCCCATTGAATAAACTTGCTACCCTCATCTCTTTCTCTACTTCCTCTTAAAGGCCAAGAACTCTTAGATTTGCCCTTTTGAAGCTATTGTCTAGATTCTGTAGGCTTACTTTATTATTTTTTATTCTTTTTTATTTTGTCTCCTCTGACAGTATATTATCAAGTAACCTGTCTTCAAGCTCATTAATTCTTTATTCTTGTTGATCAGTTGTGTTATTAGGAGACTCTAATGCATTCTTCAATACATCCGTTGCATTTTCAACTCTAGAATTTCTGCTTGATTATTTTTAATTATTTCAATTTCTTTGTTGCATTTATCTGATAGAATTCTGAATTCTTCTTTGTGTTTTCTTGAATTTCTTTGAGTTTCCTCAAAAGAGCTATTTTGAATTCTCTGCCTGAAAAGCCACATATCTCTGTTTCTCCAGGATTGGTCCCTGGTCCCTTATTTAGTTTGTATGGTGAGGTCATGTTTTCCTAGATGGTCTTGATGCTTCTGGATGTTTGTCTGTATATGGGCATTAAAAAGTTAGGTGTTTATTGTAGTCTTCTCAGTCTGAGCTTGTCTATGCTCTATGCTCATTCTTCTTGGGAAGGCTTTCTAGATGTTCAAAAGAGACTTGGGTTCCAAGCCCAGTAATACAGATTCATAGAGATACCACCTAAGTGGTCTTAGATAAGGTCTGAAAGAATTCCCTGGATTACAGGAAGAAATTCTCGTTATCTTCTCCTACTTTCTTCTAAACAAATGAAGTCTTTCTTTCTGTGCTGAACCATCTGGAGCTGGGGATGGCATGATGCAAGCACCCCTGTGGCCACCACCACTGGGACTATCCCAGGTCAGACCTGAAGCCAGCACAGTACTGAGTCTCACACAAGATCCTCTATATTTGCTACCTGACTACCACCGATATTCTCTCAAGGTTCTAGGGATCTGCAGTCAGGAGGTGGGGAAGCCAGCCAGGTTTTATCATTTCCTGCAGGGCAGTAAGTGTCCCCAGAACCCAGGCAGGTCTAGAGATGCTATCTGGGAGCCAGGGATTAGAATTTAAAAAATTTAGAAATCTACTTGCTGTTCTGTTGCATGGTGGCTAAGCTGGTACTCAGACCACAAGACAAAGCTCTTTCCATTCTTCTTTCCCCTTTCCACTGGCAGAGGAGCCTTTCCCTGTTTCCACCACCACCACCAGCCCATAGGGAGTTTTTCCAGGCCACCGCTAAGGTTCACTTAAGGCCCAGGGGCTCTTCAGTTAGCTTGTGGTGAATGCTACCAGGGCTGGGGCTCACTCTTCAGGGAAGTGGGCTCCCCTTTGGTCTAGGGCAAGTCTATAAGTGCCATCCAAGAGCCTATTCCTGGATTCAGGGATCCCCAAGAGCCCACTTCGTGCTCTGCTCTACTGGGGCTGAGCTGGTACCTGAAGCCAGCATGTCTCAGAGTAAGGCCCATGGTATACCACCTGGGTATTGCTGTTGGTGATTCAGGGTTTGGGGGCTCTTTAGTCAGAAGGTGATGAATTCTGCCAGTACTGGTTCATTCCCTTCAAGGAAGAAGTTTCCCTTCTGGCCAAGAGTGTGCCTAGAAATGTCATCTGGGAGGTAGGGCCTAGGATGCAGGCCTCACTACTCTGCCCACTGACCTACCCTGTGTTGGTTTAGCTGGCATCCAAGGTGCAAGACAAAGTCTTCTTTGCTCTTCTGTCACCTCTCCTCAAGTAGAAGGAAGGAGTCCATTTATTGCTGCAAGCTTTGCTGCCTGCGGTTGTGGGAGGAGTTGCACAAGCACTCCCCTAGCTGGCCCATCTGGTGTCTTACTAGGTCATGTGCCACCCCAATCCACTGGCTCTAAGTCCAGCAGAGCATCAGGACTTCCCTAAGAATTGCAGTCCTTGTGTCCTAGACTGCCTTTCAAGTTCACCTAGGATCCCAGAGCAGTTTAGCCTGCAGTAGCAAGGCTTGCAGAGAAACTCAGGTTCAGACCATTGAGAAGGGCACTTCTTCTCTGGTTAGGTCTGGTCCAAGTGCTCCCTTCATGTGTGGGCAGTGGCTGAGTTCATCATGCTTTTGCTTTCCACTGTGACAGGGCAGCACTCAGTTCAATGCAAAGTTCCCCAGTCACTGTGCTCTCCCTCCCCCGAGTGTACAGATTCTCTTTCTATGCCGTCTAATCATTTCTGGGGAATGTGAGAGGAGTGCTCTCAGTGATTCAAGCCTATCTTTCCTACCCACTCAGTTCCTCTTTCAGCAATGTAAAGTTAAAACCAGGTACTGTGATTGCTCACCTGGTTTTTGTTTTTTATGAAGGTGCTTTCATTGTGTGCAGTCAGTTGTTAAAATTTGGCGTTCCTTTTAGGTGAGACAATTTGTGGAGACTTCTACTTGGTCATCTTGCTCCACCCTCAGCATGATGTTTTCAAGATTCATCTATGTTGTAGCATATGTCAGAACTCCGTTCCTTTTCATGGCTGAGTAATATTCTATTGTACGAATATACCACATTTTGTTTATCCATTCATCTGTTGATTGACTCTTGGGTTGTTTTTAACTTTTGGCTATTGTGAATTACCCAGCAATGATAGAAATATCTGTATGAGTCCCTGTTTTATATTATATTGTGTATATGCCTACAAGTAGAATTCCTGGGTCATATAGGTCTGGTGGGATTTTATTCCTGATTATACTGAGTTTATAGAAAAATTTGGAGTGAATTGGTATCTTAAATTTTAACCTCAAGTCTTCTGATCCATTAGCACTGTATATCTCTGTCTTAGTCAGCTTGGGATGCCATAACAAAATATCATAGACTGGGTAGCTCAAATAATAGAAATTTATTTTCTCATAGTTATGGATGTTGGGAAGTCCAAGATAAAGGTGCTGGGAAGGTAAGTTTTATTTTGAAGTCCCTTCTCTTGGGTTGCAGGTGGCCACCATCTCACTGTGTGTTCACATGACCTCTTCTTTGTGTACACACACACATGGAGAGAGAGAGATGGCATGCTTTCTGGTGTTTCTTTTTATCAGGACACTAATTAAATTATGAAGACCCATCCTCAAGGCCTCATGTAAACCCAATTACCTATCAAAGTACCCATTGATAATACTGTCACATTGAGTGTTAGGGCTTCAACATATAAACTAAAGTAACTAAAGTAGAGAAGGGAACAAAATTCATTCCATAGAAATGTCCTTATTTAATTTTTCTTGGTAATAATTTGTGATTTTTTAATGAGTTGCCTGTGCACACATGTTGTTAGATTTAATCCTTAGTTTTACATGATTTTTGATGCTATTGTGAATATATTTTGTTTTATTTCCAATTGCCTATGAATATATACAAATACAAATGATTGTTGTCTATTGATCTTGTATCCTGCGATCTTGCTCAATTAACTTATTAGATTTAGTGACTTTCTTTGTGTAGATTTTTAAGATTTTCTACATGCACAATACACTCTTTCTGAATAAAGACAGTTTTATTTCTTCCTTTCCTGTCTGGCTTCCTCGTGCATCATTTTTTCTTTTTGCTTTATTGAACTGGGACTTGCAGTATAATGTTCAGTAATAGCAATGAGAGTAGACATTCTAGCCTCATCCCCAACCTTATCAGGAGAGTGTAAGAGCTTAGGACATTGTATTTGCATTTTTATATGTGTAACTAAGCAAGGCATTGTGATCAGTTTATTGGCTACAGTTTTTTTCCTTACTCAGATTCTGTAATCACTGGTTATATAGTTTTAGGCACTTTAACTCTGTTTCAATTAGAGAAGTTCTTATTTATCTATAATTTTATATATTCAGCTGCTGTATATTTTTTTTCAGATTCCATAGCTTAAAATCATTTTAAAATTACTGGTATAATGTCATGCTATTGACTTTTATTAAAGTTCAAAGCAGCCACTGAACCTCACTGATGAAAACACTGTGTATTATGGAACTTAATTTTTCTTGGGGAAGGGCCATGAGACGTATTCCTACTGAAATTTAGTACAAAGGCCACACTCAGTATCAGCATATAAAAATATAGATCATACATCTTCCTTCTAAAATAATGAGATTTTTAAAATCAAGTGTTTCAGTTCTTGCTTTAGTAGAAGCTCACAGTTAAATGTTTTGCATAATTGTGGCCATGATGATTTTTGTATTTGCCTCCTTTTTTTCCCAGTATTTGCGTATGTTTTGATTTATTTTAACAATCTTAATCTATTTATGTCTTTTATTGTAAGTCAACTCAAATCCTTTTTTAAAAAGTTTAGATTAAAAATTATAATCTCTTTGAATTAATAAAAAAGCTATTTCATAAAAGGTCCTACCTTTTAAATAATTAATTGGTATAAATACCTACTTTTAAGAGGCTTAATGGAAAGCTATAAATGGAAAGTCTCTAGGCTTGGGAACACAGTCTTTTACTGGCCTTGTAAGATAAGCTGCTAAAGAGAAACAATTGGAGTGATGATCTTGTTGAAGTGAAGCTAAAATGCTTCTGACTAAAACAAAGCAAAACAACAAACAGAGATCTGCTGTTTCCTTCAATGATTAAAGAGAAATGATTGAATGTCCTGAAAATAACCTAATAAGTGGAACAGTAAAGAGTCACATGTCTCAGGTTTCTGGGTGGTATGGCAACAAGAAGTTGTGAGGTTACTGCCAATCATTTCAGTCTATCTTGTGCTGGAGGAAATGGCTTATTTTGTATCACAATAATCAGAATAACATAAAAAATTTAAATAAACTACATAGCAATTATTAGTTGATATTTGTGCTACCTAATTTAATCACACAAATTTTACACTTACATTACACATCTTAATGCTTATTGTAAATTGTCTTCAGTTAAACTATATATAATGATGATTTTAAAAATAAAGAATTGACTTCTATAACACCCTAAATGTGTAATTTTTATGTGTAATTATTTGGAGAAAAAAGAAGCAACATGTATTTTTAAAACATTTATATTTGTATTTAGTATTAAAGTGTGCCTTTAATGTTTGAGAGAAATACTTTGTGCCAAATTCAATGCCAAGTACTTTAAATGCATTATTTTACATTTTTCACAACAATGCTATTGTAGCAATTTCACTTATGCCCATTTACAGATGAGAAATGGAGGCTTGGAAAAGTTTATTAACTTGCCCCAGGTCACACAGTAAAAGGCAGAACCAGGATTTAAACCATGGCTATCTTAAGGTAGCATCTCCATTGGAAAGCATTTGTCTGTAAGTAACAGTAACTTCAACAATCTTTTATTCCCACATCAAGCTATCTGAAAATAGGGGATTGTTTGCATAGGTTTAGTTGCTTAATAATCCTATTTAATCCCCTGTTCCACCATTCCCATTGAGTTTGCTTTTCATTTTCATGCATTTTGTTTCATGGTTGCGAAATACATAATGCAAGCCTGGGTATTATATGTTCAGGATACGATGAAGGGAGAAGTAGCAATGCCAGCCATATTTCTCCTTTTTTTTTTTTTAATAAAGAAAGCAAAATCTTTTCAAGAAACCCTCTGGTGGGTTTATATCTCATCAGCCAGAACTGTGTCCAGAGCAATGCTTGGCTGCAAGAGAAGCAGGAAAAATCAGCATTTAGTGTACCTAGCCACAGAAGAAGGTGGCTGGGGGCTGGGAATGACTCTGGTTGGCCAAACTACAGTGTCTGAGGCAATGGATATTACATACTGCTGATTCTGTTAGGTTAGCGCTAGTGGAATATATGTGTGAATTTTAAAGGCAGTGACTGAAGTGGAGACAGTAAAAGAGAATATTTTACTTCTCTTTAAGGTTTTAATCCAATTTTCCACTAGAGGATTTTGGGATGCTTTTCTCTGCCTTCCTATCCCCCAATTTTTTTTTTTTTTTTTTGAGTCAGGATCTCGCTCTGTCACCACCCAGGCTGGAGTGCAGTGGCTGGATCTCAGCTCACTGCAACCTCTACCTCCTGGGCTCAGGTGATCCTCCCACCTCAGCCTCCTGAGTAGCTGGGACCACAGGCATGCACCACCATGCCTGGCTATTTATTTTTAATTTTATTTTCTGTATATTTTGTAAAGATGGGGTTTTGCCATGTTGCCCAGGCTGTTCTCAAACATCTGGGTTCAAGCAATCTGCCTGCCTTGGCCTCCCAAAGTGCTGGGATCATAGGCATGAGCCACTGTGCCCAGCCCCAATACCCCATTTTTGCAGTACTATATTATCTTTCCTGAATGTGCCCTTGAAGTGGATACAGTAGTGCGTGTCAGGGTGAGAGGATGGCAAGAAAGAGGAACAAGAACCTGACCCCTGCTCTAGCTTAGGATTTATGGAAGACAAACAAACATGTAGTTGAAAGGGTACGGGACACTGTGATTAGAGGTGCAGATTTCAGCTTATTAACAAAGTTATAAAAAGGAGATAACCTTGAATAATCAGGCATTGTTAATAGAATTTAAGCTGGTAAACTTCGAAGCAGAGTTATAATTTATTATCTTGTTAACCTTTAACTTAATAATCAGAGTAATTTAAAAGATAAGAAAAAAGTTTAAAAAAACAGATTCAGTGATAAAAGATTAAGATAATTTAGGAAATTTAACTGCAAATAGTAGCTGCTGGTAAAGTTATAACTTGTGTTGGTTAATTAATGTAATTAGGTTTGATTTATTGTACCCTAAGAACCTCTATGGGATCTCTGTACTTACGAAGGTTAATATTAATAAGGATAATGACCAAATGACCATCTTTATGTCTGGTCCCTCTGGAAATGTTTACAGATGCGATATAGTTTTACATGTTTGAGAGCAGTTTAGTGAGGTCATTCTTTCATTCAAGCAATCATATGTTAATGCATAGTCTGTGCCAGGAAATACATTTAGCCCTAGTACTATAGAAGTCATGGTTCTTATTCTTGGGAACCTGTGATCTAGGAGGGAGTTTGTCTTCCAGTGCCCATTTGACTCTCTCACTTTATGGACCTACTGGTCCTACCTAAGTGCCAAAGCCAACTTGACTATTTGAGTGGATTGACTGGTCAAATTGGACAGAAATGCAAAATGAACAGTTATAAGAATACTCAGGTTGTATGTATATAGTTTGTGTGTTGCTGTCATCCAAAATAAAATGTAGAATTACTTATGTCAACTAAAATTCTGCTCTTCCTTACTGTACATGCAAAGAACTCATTGCATAATGCTGTTGAATTTGACAAAAATCTGGGAATTACTAACTCAAAAAATATGGCTTTGCTGGCAGAAAAATGATTTGTACAAGAACACCCAATAGAGTACTTAGCACATAATAGGCACATAATTAACAATTTGACAAGTGAATGCTGCTGAATGAAAGCAAATGAATCACCATGTCTCTGTAGATTATTTTCCAAGAGTTAGTAGGACTTTTATAACTAAATTCTTCCACTTATGAAAATAGGAGACATTTTAGAAAAGTAGTTTGTGTTGGTTACTAACTCAAGTTAGGTTTAAATTACTGTGCCTTAAGAACTTCTGTAGCAATTTTGCTGGAAATATGTAAAGTGGTGCATGAAAGTTTTCTCATGGTATATCTAAATCCTCTGTTTAACTGACAAGTTCTTTTGATATCCTTTGCACAAAATGATGCATGTCATTTCTCATGAAGAGCAATGTGCTAGCTGGCAATTGTTTGCTTTCTGTAGGGTTTTGATGGAAGTGTTTTGTGATAGTAGCTTGGTATATATTCCTGACTTTTAGTTTGAAAAGCTCAGTGCATCTGTGTTGCCATTTTTTTTAAATGAAGAGCTTTAGTGTCTTTACTTTTGAAACACCCATATTTTAAATCTCTGTACCAAGATGGGGAGGACCATTCATTAACATATTTTTCTGCATTGTCATTTTCTTTAAATCACAAGATTATTTCCACACACATGCTAATTTTAAAATTGGAATGAGTACTTACTCCCATAGGTAAAGGGAAGAAATCTATTTATTTTAGGTGTTGTAATTTGATAGGAAGTTAGTTTAACTCTCTGGCTGTTGAGTAATTTTTAATCATGCTTTGTTTGCTCAGGTCCATGTGTTGGAGATAAAACTGTGAACAAGATGGCCAGGTGTGGTGGCTCACGCCTGTAATCCCAGCACTTTGGGAGGCCGATTCGGGTGGATCACCAGGTCAGGAGACCAAGACCATCCTGGCTAACATGGTGAAACCCCATCTCTACTAAGAAAAAAATACAAAAAAGTAGCCGGGCGTGGTGGCGGGCGCCTGTAGTCCCAGCTACTCCGGAGGCTGAGGCGGGAGAATGGCGTGAACCCGGGAGGCGGAGCTTGCAGTGAGCCGAGATTGCACCACTGCACTCCAGCCTGGGTGACAGAGCAAGACTCCGTCTCAAAACAAACAAACAAACAAACAAACAAACAAAACAACTGTGAACAAGATACGCTTCTTGCCCTTAAAGAACTTAACACTTAATATGCAAATATTGTGGTAGGTGTTGCTATAGGAGAAAACATAGAGTTTGGTGGATGCAGAGCAGGAGGGTACGTGAGCTAGTGGGATGAGAGTCAAGGAGACGTTGGGTGTTTACATGGGAGCAGCCACATAGTGAAATCACTCTCGGATCTCTACCAGCACGTCTCCTTAGGTGTTTGAGACCTGAAATCACTTTCAGATCTCAAAAAGAAAAGTTTTTTACACGACTAAAAGCTATAACATCTTTATATTAAATTAGATTCCAAATATGGAAATGATTTAGGATATTGAGAGGTAGCCTAATGGGTGCTTAAAAGCTCAGACTTTGGAGCCAGACTCATAGGTTCAAATTCTGACTTTCCATTTATTGATTCTAGGGACTTAGGCAAGATACTTCTTTTACGCTGCAGTTTTCCCATTTGAAAAATAGGGATGATATTACCTAACTCATAAGGTTGTTATGAGGATTAAATGAATTAATATTTATAAAGAAGCTTGAGACATTGCCTGATGTAGCAAGTGCTACATCAGTGTTTGTTAAATAAATATTGTCCTACAAATATAGAAGCACTAAACACAATTAAACATTTGCCTGTTGTCTTTGATATGACTTATGTCTTCTGTACTTTTCTAAGTCAATGGAGGTAATTCTAGTGGCCTGAAGCTCATGTTAAATGGTGTTGGGAAATGGGTTAAACATTGATTCCCTATGATCTAGTCTCCTCTAGTGAGAGGAAATTATTTCTGTATATTAATGTATAAGGATATTTTCTATACATTTATGTATATTAATAACTTTGAACATTTTTCAAGAGGTCTGAGTAACAAATATAAAAGTGCACAGCGGCTGGGCGCAGTGGCTCATGCCTGTAATCCCAGCACTTTGGGAGGCTGAGGAGGGTGGATCTCGAGGTCAGGAGATCGAGACCATCCTGGCTAACATAGTGAAACCCCGACTCTACTAAAAATACTAAAAAGATTAGCTGGACGTGGTGGCGGGTGCCTGTAGCCCCAGCTACTCGGGAAGCTGAGGCAGGAGAATGGTGTGAACCCGGGAGGTGGAGCTTGCAGTGAGCCAAGATTGTGCCACTGCACCCCAGCCTGAGCGACTGAGCAAGACTCCGTCTCAAAAAAAAAGAAAAAAAAAAGTGCAGAGCTTCTCAGACACCACTACATTTATGATAACAGAAACAGAGATTATTACGAAGAAAAGATAAGTAAAAATAATTTGGGCTTTAGTAACTTTAAGCATCAGTTAACTTCTTTAACTACAAGAATTAATTCAGCCATAATAAAATATGACGTAAGGATAAAAAGAATTTTCTTTCTCTCGATTACTAAAGCAGGTTATGATAATAATAAAAGTGACTTGGGATTACAGGTTGTGTGTGGTGACTCAAGCCTGTAATCTCAGCACTTTGGGAGGCAGAGGCAGAGGATCATTTGAGCTTAGAAGTGTGAGACCAGGGTTGAAAGACCCTGTCTCTACAAAAAATGTTTTAACAAACTTAGTCAGGGGTGGTGGCACATGCTTTTAGTCCCAGCTACTCAGGAAGCTGAGGTGGGAGGATTGCTTGAGCCCAGGAGGTGGAGGCTGCAGAGACTAATGAGTGTACCCCTGGATTCCAGCTGGGACAATAGAACAAGACCCTGTCTTAAAAAAAAAAATGACTTGAATTTTTGAATTTTTATACATTTAACCCTCATGAAAAAGGAATTATATATTTTTGAAAAGGCGATTAGAACATTTTAACAATCTTTTAGTAGTTCTGCTTCAGTTACTGCTGTGATTTAAATGTTCCCTCCAAAATTTATGTTGAAACTTAATCCCCAGTGTGGCAGTATTGAGAGGTGGGGTCTTTAAGAGGTGATTGGATAATGAGGAACCTGCCTTTATGAACTGATTAATGTATTCATGGCTTAATAGATAAGTGAGTTATCATCAGAAGTGACTGGTGGTTTTATCAGAAGAGGAAGAGAGACCTGAGTGAGCATGCTCAGCTTCCTCCCCATGTGATGCCCTGCCCTGCACTGCCTTGGGACACCACAGAGAGTCCCGGCCAGCAAGACGACTCTCACCAGATGTGGTCCCTTGACTTTAGAGACTTCTCAACCTCCATAACTGTAAGAAATAAATTATTTTCCATATAAATTAACCAGTTTCAGGTATTCTGTTATAAGCAACGGAAAGTGGACTCAGATAGTTACTAATAAACTCAAATTGTAATTTTGCTTCTCAGATCTTTAAAATACATAAGAGAAAAGCATTTAGTTTGAGATCATAATAAATTAACGAGTTTTCTTTTTATTTTTTATCATTCTGTCCAGTGGTGAGGTTCTTAATGATAACCAGATTTTTTAGTTTGAGGCTGAGCTGATTTTAGTTTGTGGATGTCAATCCAAAAGTTGCCAACAGAAAGTCGTTCTGTGACTAATTCAAGCTGTTGAGCATGGGGCCCTATGCCCTGTGGAAAAAAGACATAATGTGGGCTTCATGCACGTGACAAGAAAACGGGAAATATTAATATATGTAAAGTTGGCCAAAATATGCTAAAATAGTTCGCTTATGCTTCTTAAAACTCTCATTTGTATCAATAAGCTCAGTAAATGATCTCTGAAAACTTTTCTCCTACTGTGTGTGTGTGTGTGTTGTGTTGTGTGTGTGGTGGAAGAATTTATTGGAAACTGTGGGAGCATAATTATCAGGAAATTTTTAATTACATAAAATGAGGCATATGCAGGTATATATCACATGAAGCAAAAGGTGCATCAGTCTGAAAAATCTAAAATCATTTCAGAACCAAATAGGTTATAATTCTTACTCCTAAGTAAAATGGTATTTTAATAACCAAAGTGTTCAGTTTTAGGGTTATCTTTTCAAGGCAATAACTTCATGAAAAAGAAACTTGATTCCATAGATAATAGGGAGTCATAATGGATTACTGAGTAGGATAATGACAAAATCTATATTAGGCAGGGTTCTCTAGAGTGACAGAACTAACAGGATATATTTATATCTATCTATCTATCTATCTATCTATCTATCTATCTATCTATCTATCTATCTAAAGGGGAGTTTATTAAGTAGTGTTAACTCACATGATCACAAGGGCTCACAACAGGCTGCCTGCAAGCTGAGGATCAAGGAAGCCAGTCTGAGTCCCAAAGCTGAGAAGAATCTGGAGTCCAATGTTCAAGGGCAGGAAGCATCTAGCACTGGAGAAAGATGAAGGCTGGGAGGCTAGGCCAGTCTAGCCTTTTGGAGTTTTTTCTGCCCACTTTATATTCTGGCCATGCTGGCAACTGATTAGGTGGCATCCCCCTGTTTAAGGGTGGGGTCTGCCTTTCCCAGCCCACTGACTCAAATGTTAATCTCCTTTGGCAACACCCTCACAGACATATCCAGGATCAATACTTTGTATCCTTCAATTCAATCAAGTGACACTCAGTATTAACCATCACAAGTCCACCTTGTCAACTTGAACCTCTACACATCACCTGAGATTATACATAATCTTCAAATAAAGACAATAATAAGGTCATAATTACACCTAACATAATACAACTATCTTTCATACAACTGGAAACGCACCAATCCCCAACCCAAATGCTGTTCCATGGAGTTAACAATACTTGAATACTGATATGGATATGAAGTCAATAAATCTTATGTCACATGATAAAGGAAAAAGGAAATAAAATGAAGATATTTTCTATATACGTGCAGAAACATGTTTTTTAACAAAAGGAGGCAGAAATACTTATGACAATTACAGTCCTTGTTTCTGTAACTGGTCACGTGGTCATAGCTGGTATTGACGACTACCTTCTTCTCCTACCCTTTGCCTTTAGCAAGCACCTCAGCAGGCCGTGGTTTTTTCCTGGTGGAGTGACCCAAACCTTTATTCCTGAAGAGTCGGAGCCATTTGTAGTCCTGCCCGGATTAGACTATTATAGTTTCTCCTTAACCTTAATCAGAGGGCATGGTAATACTAAGGGATGCCCTAATGGATCTCCTGTATTCCATGCATACTCTTCTTTACCTCTGTTGTGGAGTAGTAGACTGATTTCATCTTGATAGTCTGGGTCAGTCACCCCAGCCAACATTGTAACTCCCTTCTTAGCATGTTGACTTAAAGGTAGGAGGATCCCCCCAAGTTTCCAGGTGGCAAAAATTTTGCTAGTGGGTCACTAGGGGTGATAATAAGAGGTGCCACTTCCACTTCCACCCCTGATTCCTGGATCCTGCATATCCTGGCTATGGGAGAAACAATACCATATATTGGACGCTGGTTCAGAGTATACATGGCCTTCTGGAGAACTTTGCCCCAGCCCTGCAAAGTATTGTCACCTAGTTGGCATTTTAATTCTGACTTCCAAAGGCAATTCTACCATTCTTTTAATCCAGCTGCTTCAGGATGGCCTTTTGATGGCACCATTTACCATCACCCCTAGTGACCCACTAGCAAAATTTTGCTTCCTGTTCCCAAAATATTATGTTCTGCTGGCCTAGAGGTCTTAGTTCCAGAGGGAGGAACACCAGGAGACACACCACCCATTCCTTTAAAATGGAAGTTATGATTACCACCTGGACAACAGAGGTAAGGAAGAGTATGCATGGAATATCGGAGCTCCATTAGGATGTCTCTTAGTATTACCATGCCCTCTGATTAAGGTAAATGGGAAACTACAACAGCCCAATCCAGGCAGGACTACAGATGGCTCAGACCCTTCAGGAATGGATTGGGTCACTCCACCAGGAGAAAAACCATGACCTGCTGAGGTGCTTGCCAAAGGCAAAGGGCATACAGAATGGGTAGGAGAAGAAGGTAGTCATCAATACCAGCTACGACTATGTGACCAGTTGCAGAAATGAAGACTGTAATTGTCATGAGTATTTCTTCCTTCTTTTATTAAAAACATGTTTGTGCATATATACACTTGTACTAAGAA
The DNA here is from genome assembly GCF_008728515.1 of Papio anubis. Taxonomy (NCBI): domain Eukaryota; kingdom Metazoa; phylum Chordata; class Mammalia; order Primates; family Cercopithecidae; genus Papio; species Papio anubis. The sequence continues at coordinate 31,388,936 of NC_044979.1, forward strand.
AATATCTTCATTTTATTTCCTTTTTCCTTTATCATGTGACATAAGAGTCATTGACTTTATATCCATATCAGTATTTAAATATTGTTAACTCTACGGAACAGCATTTGGGTTGGGGATTGGTACATTTCCAGTTGTGTGAAGGATAGTTGTATTATGTTAGGTGTAATTATGACCTTATTATTGTCTTTATTTGAAGATTATGTATGATCTCAGGAGATATGTATAGGTTCAAGTTGTCAAAGGGTGGACTTGTGATGGTTAATACTGAGTGTCAACTTGATTGGATTGAAGGACTCAGAGTATTGATCCTGGATATGTCTGTGAGGGTGTTGCCAAAGGAGATTAACGTTCGAATCAGTGGGCTGGAAAAGGCAGACCCACCTGTAATCTGAATAGGCACCACCTAATCAGCTGCCAGCATGGCCAGAATATAAAGTGGGCAGAAAAACATGAAAAGGTTATACTGGCTTAGCCTCCCAGCCTACATCTTTCTCCCATACTGGGTGCTTCCTGCCCTTGAACATTGGACTCCAAATTCTTCAGCTTTGGGACTCGGATTGGCTTCCTTGATTCTCAGTTTGCAGACAGCCTATTGTGGGACCTTGTGATCATGCGAGTTAATACCACTTAATAAACTCCCTAGATAGAGAAATAGATAGATATAGATATATTTATCCTATTAGTTTTGTCACTCTAGAGAACCCCGACTAATAAGATGCAATATTTATTTGTCTTCCTTCTGTCAAACCTTGAGTCAACCACTTTTCTCAGATTGCCTGAGAAGGTATAGGGAAAAGAACATACAAGATAGATGAGACATGTAGGAAAGAACTATGAGTGGTGGAGACAGCTTCCTTACATGGTGAAGAGGATGAGAAAAGCCACCCTTAGGCAAAAGAACTCCATGGCCTCTAAGAGGGTGCTATGGTTTAAATATTTTTTCCTTCCAAAGTTGAAACTTAATGCCCAGTGTGTCAGTATTGAGAAGTAGGGACTTTAGGAGGTGATTGGTTCATGAGAGATCTGTCCATATGAATACATTAGTCTATCCATGGATTAATGAGTTAATGGATTAACTGGTGGCATTATAAGAAGAGGAAGAGTGACTTGAGCTAGCACTTTAGGATGCTCAACTTCCTCACTATGTGATACCTTGTACTACCTTAGGACTGTAGAGAGTGTCCACCAGCAAAAAGGCTCTCACCAGATATGGTCTCTTAACTTTGGACTTCAAGGTCTCCATAACTGTAAGAAATAAATTATTTTAAAAAACCCTTTTTCAGATGTTTTAAGCAGCAAAAAACTGACTTATATATGGAGTGCAAAGCCCCAGAATGGCATAGGAGAAGACTTGTTGCTTCAGACAGGGTTCTTGGCACAATCAATGGTGAGGCTCCTAAACACAGCTGCAATTTTAGCCCCAGAGCCAGCTGTCATGACTTTGGAAGTCCTAGCCCCAGTGAACCTGGCTGCTGTGCCAATGTCCCTTGAAGTGCTGCTGGTTTGGAAGCAGTGACCAGGGTTAAGTGAGGTCAAGGGATGTGGGGCTGCCAAACTGCTGAAGCTCTCATCTGTTAGTGTCTCTGTTTATTTGAGAACCACTGCAGAGTGGTGGGATTAGCACCTGACAGGTGCTCTCAAACAGAGAAAGGTGGGAACACACTTGGCACAGATGTACATTTTCGGGGGTGAAAGATTGTGGCAAGGGAGCTTCTCTAGTGCAGAGAAGATTGAGAGAGGCAGTGACTGGCTCTTTTAAAAGTAGTTTTTAAAGTAGTTGAGATTTAGTGTGCATGACCAATTGTAAGGAAACAAAATTGAGACAATAAATCTTTTTGGGAAGTTGTTTTAGAGATTCATGTATGAGAAATGACAGCTTAGTTAGTATGACCCACTGGGAATGAAAGAAAGGTAATAGTTCAAGAGAAATTCTGAAAATCGAATGCCAAGGTTAAAGAGCTGAGGAGGTGGGGTCTTCTAAGGGTGAATGCTTAGTAGTTTGTTGTACTATTTGAAAATATAAATAGTTAAGAGTGACATTTAAAGCTGATGATTGAAAAGTTAAAGTCTGGAGAAACTTTCAAGACAGAATCAAGGACAGAGGCAAGAATTAAGCTTTGAGAAAGTTCTGAAGAAACAAAGGTTGAAGAAACTCTAAATTAAGGTAAATATTAAAACCATTAGTGACTACCATCTGAAGAAAATCAAGAGAAAACAGGCCAACTGCTGTGGGGATGGATCCACTTGAAGGAAACCAAAATATCTTGTTACCATGAAGCTAAAAAAGATATAAACTAATACTGAAATTCATAACTGAAAGAATCATTTCCATTAGGTGTTGACTTGTTTATTGTTAGTGTCTTCCCACCAGAATGTAAGCTCCATGAGAGTAGGTGCTGTGTCTGTTTTACTCATGGTTATATGTTCAGTAGCTAGACAAGGGATTGATAAATATTTGTTGGATGAATAAATGAATAAACCATTGCATACTCCGCCTCAAGTGGGAGATAAAGTCTGCCCAAGTCCAAGAACAATGTTTGCCCAAATTGAGAGCAAAATGGAGTCCTAGGGCACACTGTCCAGTAGTGCATGATGAAATGTTCTGTATACTAGCCACATGTGGCTATGGAGCAGTTGAAATGTGGCTTGTACAACTGAGGAACTAATTGCCACATGCAGCTTGTGGCTACTGTATTGGGCAATGCAGATGTGTAGAATTACTTTACCAGTTAGGAAACCGGCCTCTTCTGGGCAGATGTAACCTGTGCCCGGGCAGTGGCTTTGCCAGGGGCCAGAAGCAGTGTGGGACTTGGGAAGGAAATAAAAGATTTACTGCTGGGGCTGGTTTTATTAATCCTTAGCCCAAGGAACAGGAGCTGTCTGCCAAGCTTATGTGAGATCCAGGTTACTTCACCAGGGAAAGAGACCAGAGAGGTATTTGGGTCCAAAGCCGTAGTTAGCAGTAAAAATGAGTTTACTCTGAAGGTCTTTGTGAAAATACCTGTTAGAGAACTAGAGGCTTTCATAGATGACTAGAAAAACTTCAAGATTTAGGGATTCTGGTCACCTTTCTTTGTACCACATGAATGATAATTGCATTCAATCATTAAAAGATGGACTAGGCGCATATAAATGTTTAACAAACATTCAGACACCCAGGAATTCACAGTTGGGGAAAGCAAGTATAGCAGATACTTAAAAATACTTCTATGTATTTAGCTGTGTATTGAATTAGATGAACATTTATATTTATCATGTATATCTAATTTTTATTAGATTTTGAAACGTTCTATTGTGGTTTTTGTTTTAGCAGATTTACCTGGTTAGTTATAGCTTGCTTAGGCGAGTATTAGAATTATTCTGATTTCCTTGAGCTCTCTGCAGCTTGGCCGGGAGAGGAGGAGGGAATTGTTCAGGAGTGTGCTAAATTGGCCTTGTATTTAGAATTCACCCAGTGATAATACATATCAATATCATGTATTGAGCTGCATGTAGGAGCAGATGTTTGGCATGTTTCAGGCTACTTCTGGGAATAGTCTGTATTGAAGAAAGGAAAGTATGCTTCAGATCTTTACACATAATTTATGCAAGTGAATAAGGATTTCTCACAAAGGAAGAATGCCGGACAGACTATTATATTAGCAAGATAAAGCGTGCTGTGTGCAAATTCCCAAAGTCGGCCAGTATAGCAGAAGACAAAGAAATATTAATACATTTCTGTTTTATAGGAGATTAGTTCTCTAACGAGCAAACAAGCAAGAAAATAGGGGAGTCTCTTAGGGTTTCCTGAAGATTGGTTCACTTCCCTTAGGCTAACCATTTGTTTTCATTGTCTTTATGAGCGAAAAAGTCTTTTGTAAGGATTTAATTTGCACCACAGGAAAATGTTTACATATTGGAATCTTGAGTTTTGGAGGGACTTTCACAGATCATTTGATCCTGCCACCTATCTAATGCTTGACTTGGTTTTACAAAAATCTTTCCAAGGATCATCCAATCAGGGTGTCAGCATCTTTAGGAGAGAGAGTGAGCGGTCAGTAGCTCCCAAGCTGAGCCATTCTGTCCTTAGAGGACTTTGACACCGAGGTAGCCTTAGAAAGTCTAATTCCTCTGTCCTCCTTGTAACCGCTGGGGTCAACCACAATACCTCCGATTCTTTTTCCCATTGAAGTTATTAGGATATTTGAGCATGCTGATCAGATCTCCAGGGTAAATATGCTCAAGTGCTTTGAGAAATTCTTGGATATTATTGATTTGATTGTTTGTACATCTCAGGTCACTCTTGAATGTGCTCAGTTTCTCCGTGGTACTGCAGTACTTCCTGGGTTGTCTGGGCTATATAGAGATAAGTAGGGCTTTTGCTTCCTTTTATACAGATTCTCTCCTCCTTTTCCTCTCTTTCCTCTCCTCTCCTGTCTTTTCCTCCCCTCTAGTCCCGTAGTCTTTTTCTTACTCCTTCCCTCCTCTCCCCTCCTATAATACATTACATTTATTCATTCACTCAAAAAATATTCCATTTACTGTTGATTCACATTAACCTTTCTGTAGACTAAAATTTCTAAGCCTCAGTTGCATGTATTGCTACTATGCCACATCTTCTCCATTCTATACAAAACAATTGTCCTTTTGGACTTAATCACATCATTTTAAATTTACTTCTATTTCTTTTCAATTTATTTCTATTATTACTTTTCATTTGTGGATAATTCATTTCTATAAGTACTTTAAAACTTATTTTTATTAATTTCAGACATAATCCTTGTCTCCAACCTGTCAGCTTCCAACCCCATTCAGTCATCCACATGGCCACTCTCCCTTCTACAAAATTTATGATGTCCACTCTATTTTCTTCCAGGACATTGAGTAACATGGTGAAACAAGTGGAACCCAGAAAAGAATTCCATGATTCTGACATTTAGAACTAGGTTGATGTTCATCCACTAGTTAGCACCATCTGGATATAGCTGTTGAAACTGTTACTGGTCTGCCTCACTGTCTGGGCACCCAGCTTCTGTAATCCATTTTATTCACAAGGCTAAGTTAAAAGACCTTCTTCTGTTCTCTTTGGAGGTGATGTGTGCTAAGTTATCTTCAATTTCTACAATCTTAGGAATTGTATCAAAGAGGGAAAGGGCGTTTAATGACTCTTATTTCCTTCTGCAGATGTTGTATTGTCCTCTCTTTAGCATATTTCTTAGACAAGCAGTACCCTTTGATTCTCTAACAGACATGTAGGACTGAGAGGAGGATACTGGAAACAAATTGAATATTCAGGTAATTACTATAAATTGTGATGCATTTTATGGTAGCACAAAACATAATAAGTTGCTTTGCCATATCAAATGAAATCCATTATTTTCTAATGAGCGGAGAACTTGAAATAATTGATGTTTTTGTTAAAACAAATCAGAACCTCTGAACGATGGCTGATTCTTATTTCTTAAGGTTTTTCTTGTATTTTCAAGGAACTGAAAATATTTAAAAATTTTAGCCACATCAGTGTCATGAAAATTCAGGAGATTTATATACATTTTGGTCAAAATAGAAAAGGCACACAAAGAATCCCCCAGTAAAGATAAAACCCTTGCAGCAAGGTGTATGCTAATGAGTCAGTTGGATACAACAGTGATAGACAGAATTGAAAAATTTCAAATCAGTCTTTATCTTCTTATGTGGAAAATAGGTGTTGCATTCATTATGCAACTAAATCAAGGTAAAATCTGTAATAAGTAAACAAATAAATAAAACTCCAAACCCCTGTCATCTCTATAGTAAAACAGGAACTAGCTTCCTGTAAAGACATGTCTGCTTCCTTCTTATTCAAGTCAACAGATATTCTCTATGACCAGTGTGACTGTTTCTAAGTTGTCATTATTCAGGTGACTGAGTTTTATATTAAATTTTAGTCCACATGTGCAGTCATTTAAATTATGTAGACATTTTAATAAAATCAGTGTTATCCTTTTGGAAACATAAGACCATTTTTTATTAAATTTCATGATACTTTGTTTTTTCGTGGGTTTTTTTTGTTGTTGTTCTTGTTGTTTAAGACAGTTTTACTCTGTTGCTCAGGCTGGAGCACGGTGGTGCCATCTCAGCTCACTGCAACCTCTGCCTGCTGGGTTCAAGGGATTCTCCTGCCTCAGCCTCCCATGTAGCTGGGACTACAGACACCCGCCACCACGCTCAGCTAAGTTTTTGCATTTTTAGTGGAGACGGGGTTTCACCATATTAGCCAGAATGGTCTTAATCTCCTGACCTTGTGATCCGCCCCCCTCGGCCTCCCAAAGTGCTGGGATTATAGGCATGAGCCACCGCGCCCGGCCAATACTTTGTATTTTCCATTCTCCAATTAGAATCATAAAAATTTAAGAACATCATAGTTTTAAAAATAGTATTATGATAAAACTTTAATTTCTGATTTTAGAAAGGAATTCAATATGGACCAGGACCAGAAGAGGTTTCTAAGGTATGAAAATATGTTTTTAGAAGTATAGATTTCATTGATAGTGTGCGTGTATGTTTCCAGTACAGTGAGAAAATGAGAAAGTCATCCATATCCATGTGTTTTTCAACTTCATTGTCACTACAATTTGTCACTATTTGGACCTTGAAGAAATGTCCTTGGCAGTCCCTGATTTAAACATTTCATGTTTGTTTGTCCATCTGAGTTGAGCCCTGGTTAGAAAATTAATAATAATTAAATGAATATTAACATAAGTAATAATAAAGGGGGGACTGGGTGGTCATGAGGTAGGCAGGAGTTAAAATGAAATTTTCTTAGTTGAAAGTTTGTAAAAACAGCTATGTATTATTTCAACATTTCATTAGAGATTTACATTGTTAGAATTTTTAGAAGCTGAAATAAGTATTATTTTATTTTCTGGTTATAATTAACTCATGTGTATGGAGACTACCAGAGATAATTACTGAAGTTATTAGAAATTCTGAGCTCCCAAATAAAACTGTCATAAGATCTTGTCCTGTTCTGTGATGGCTTACAGAATTAATACATTTCCTATGGGCAGGAGTGATAGCATAAAGTTGAGAGTAGGCCCATGCCTTCTCCACCTTCATCCAAGATTCCCAGAGTGAAGACAAATGGCAGTGGCCATAAACTTGATAGGACAATCAGATTATACAAAATCTACTTTGTTTTGAAATAAATTACAAACTGCAATTTAAAACTCAAGATGGAAAATAAAAGCCTTCTAGGGCCAAGTCCTGGTAACATATGTGACCTTCATCATCTTCCCTTCTCCCTGAAATGTAAATCATCTTTTGTCTCCCTAAATAATCCTCAAATCTCAAGATTGGAATTCATGTTTACAAAGAAAAACCTCTCTTAGTCTAACACCTTGACACCTTCCTGCTAACTGTGCTGTACTCTCCTTTGATCTGACTGACTGATATGTTCTGGTCATGAACGTGACCAGTTCATGTGGGTAACTGCTACTCAGTGGGAGGAGTCTTCTTCTAAGTTTAGAGGGTGAGTGCTCTTACACCAAGAGGAAATATTTTTTGTTTCGTAAACAGTCTATGGAATTAGATGGTTGATTATGATATTGGGTTATATTCTTGTTCTAAGAATGGGGATTCCAACCTTTGAGCTCTCTCAGCTTTGAGGCATCTGAACTTTGAGTCCCACTTGCAGCTGTCACATGGACTGTTAGTGTTGTTGTTGTTTGTTTTTTTTTTTTTTTGAGACAGAGTCTCACTCTATCGCCCAGGCTGGAGTGCAGTGGCATGATCTCGACTCACTGCAAGCTCTGCCTTCCGGGTTCACGCCATTCTCCTGCCTCAGCCTCCTGAGCAGCTGGGACTACAGTGCCCACCACCACCCTGGCTAATTTTTTTTTTTTTTGGTGTTTTTAGTAGAGATGGGGTTTCACCGTGTTAGCCAGGATGGTCTGGATCTCCTGACCTTGTGATCCACCTGTCTTGGCCTCCCAAAGTGGTGGGATTAATTACAGGCATGAGCCACCACGGCCAGCCTAGTGGTTTTTAATCAGAATTGCACATCACAATAACCTGGGAATCAAGCCCAAACATACATCTCCAGCTACCTTATTTCATCAGTTCCAGTATGCACTTTTTTCCCCATATTTTCTCATTTCTGAAATCTGGATGTGTTTAATCAAATGTTTTTAAGATAAATTTTGTTGTGCATATGTGAGGCTTACAACATGATGTTATGGGATACATGTAGACAGTAAGGTATTTACTATAGTGAAGCAAACTAACATATCTATCATCTCATGGAGTTACTTTTGTGGTGACAAAAGCAGGCAACTAAATCTACTTATTTAATGCCAATGCCCAATACAATATAATTTTATTAACTACAGGTTGTGTATCTTTTATCCAAAATACTTGGGGTCAGAAGTGTTTCAGATGTGGGCCTTTTTCTGGATTTTGGAATATTTACACACACATAATGAGATATCTGGGGGATGGGATCCGAGCCTAAACACAAAATTTATGTTTTATTACACCATATACATATAGCCTAAAAGTAATTTTATTCAATTTCTTAAATAATTTTGTTCATGAAACAAAGGTTGTATATGTTGAATGATCAGAAGGCAATGTTGCCACTATCTCAGGTACCCGTGTAGCATCATGTCTGTGTTCAGAAAGTTAAAGATTTTGGAGCATTTTAGATTTCAAATCTTTGGATTAGGGATACTCAACCTACATATTCCTCATGTTGTTCATTATATTTCTGGACCTGTGCATCCTAAGTAACTGCTACTCTGTATCCTTTTATTCTCTATCTCTGTATAGTTGACATTTTTATTTAGACTCCACATATAAGAGAGGTTATGCAATATTTTTCTATGTCTCATTTATTTCACTTAGAATAATCATGGTTTAATTTTTGCCTTATCTTTCTTCGTGATACATAAAATAATGGTGCATCTTATGATCAGTGGCATCTTAGAATCAATGAAATATTGATTGCATCAACATCTGTGAGGGGGACGGTGTCTCACTGTGTGAATTTTACAAAAGCTCTACAGTTGAGTCAGATGCACACCATTGATTATAAATACGTTGACCTAGATCTTGGCATATTTTTCAAATTCACCACAATAATAAACTTATCACTGACATTCATTGGTTTCTCTCTTGCCAGGACCTCGGCTAAGCACTTTCCATACTTTTATCTTATTTAATTATCCCAATGAGCTTATTGGATGGGTGTTATTATCCCTACTATATAGATTAAGATACAGGCTTAGAGAGGTGAAGTAACCTGTCCAAAGACATGTACATGTTAGTAGAAGAGCAAGTACATGAACCCAGGTGAGTTTCACTCCAAAGCTCTAACCACTATGTTATATTGCAAAGCAATGGTTTGTAAAGTGTGGTCTACAGACCAGCAGCATCAGCATCCCCTAGGGGTGTGTTAGAAATGCAAATTTTGGAGCCCCACCGCAGATCTAAGGTATGAGAAACTCTGAGAGTGGGGCCCAGTAATGTGTTTTAACAAGCTTTTCCAGGTGATTCTGGTGCACCCTAAACTATTAGAACTATTAGGACCACTGTTGTATAGCATACAATGCTCCTGCAATAGGAATAGAAGACATAGCTAATAAAGATAGGACCTAATAAAGTTTATTGGATAACTGTCTGGCTTATATTGTAATCTTAAGATAATGCCATATTTGCAAGGTTGACTAAGCTTTTAGTTGCTTAATAACAAATAAAATTGCATTTGCTCAAATGTGCTTTAATTATAGTTCCCAGTAGGCAGAACTATGGTAACAAAATATACTAGGCTCTAATGTTTTTTGCATAATGAGCATAGTCAAAGCATTTAGCACGAATGGATTACAATTCCCCATACTAGATGGGAAATCTTTAGAAGGACCACATGCTTTTCTTTCGTTTGACATCCTCTTGTCCTCAATCTTAGTCTAATCCTATTATTTCCTTTCTTTTAAAGTACAAAATACGGCATCTTTGTTCCTAAGAGGAAAGGACGAACTGACAAGATCCTTCCTTGTATTATCCTGGTTTGATAGATTGGTTAAATCTAGCATTTGTAATGCAGATATAAATAAACAGTTTCTGAACCAAAGCTGGTTAAAGAATTTAGTTGAAAAATAAAGAACCTGCTTGCTTAGTTAAAAAAAAAAAAAAAAAACAGGTGATTGACATTAAGGAATTAAGCATCCCCAAAGGGTAACTAAATTTGATTCCAAGAAGAGAAAAGGCAGGGTAAAAAATAATACACCAAAGTGACAGTGTAGAGATGCCTGGTGAATATGATTGTGTCTACTCAACACCAGTACAACTATTTGAAAAGCACAACATTCAAATAGTCATTTTTTTGCTCTGCATGATGCAAAATAAGCAATTTGGTTTTTCTTTTTTCACCAAATTGACTGGTTCTTGAATGTGTTATTTGACCCACAGTACCGTATTATCCACAGCATTTCCCAGATGACTGAACTAAGTAGATGTCTTATTGTTGTTTTTTCCTAATAGACATGTATGGGGATGAAGATAGTGATAATTGGAAAAGGGGGAAGCATAGCATTTGGAATTTGGAAGTGGAAGTTTTAGAAGCATGAGCAGTACTCAGTGTAGAGACCTGTTTTTCGGCTACAGTTACCTGAAGACCCTGTCTCTACCTCCATGGAATTGTGCATACTTATTAATGCAGATTGGTGTCTTATAAACAGGGCAGAGGGGTTGAGGGCTTTGTTGCAGATCTTGAAATGCTTTCTTTGTAATACCTGTTTCTGATGTGTGGCTTGAATTTCAAAATGTTACCTGATTTATACCCCAAAGCTATTCCCTCCTGGGTCTTTCTGCCTTGAATAAATCTTTGGACTTTTGCCCTATACACCTGGATCTTATTGCTGCCTGTGCTCCTGTTGCTATTTGGTCTCTATACTGGGAGTCCAAACCACCTGTCCAAACCTCAAAACCTGCCGACAACCTCCATTTTAACTAATCTATTGTAAATGGGTAGTAGCTCTCCTCATGGACTCATAGCCCTCCTAGAAGATTCAGCTAAGATCATTGATGAAGGTGGCTACCATTGTACTGTATAGTTAAGTGCATTCATAAGACTGGCTTTTAATTGAAGCCCCTATCAACAATTCAGTGATTGTGAAATCTGGAGTAACTTTCTGGGCTTCAGTTTCCTTATCTACTTTATGTTCAGTGAGATGTATATGGATATATTTGAATGAGTGAAATGCTGACAAACATAAAATAGGATATGTTTAAGGCAGATAGCAAAGCCTAATGCAAGGATAGAGTTTAACGTGTTTTTACAATTGTTATTATTATTTCCCTCCTATTCTTTGGTTATTTGTTTTTAACATTGTTACCACCCAGTCCCTGTACATATAAACTGGTCATGATCTCTAAAAATTGTATGTTTATGATGTACAACATGATGTTTATATGTACAGGCATACCTCGCTTTATTGCACTTTACAGATACCGTTTCAGTTTTTCCCAAATTGAAAGCTTGTGGCAATCCTGCACTGAGCAAGTCTATTGGTGACATTTTTCCAACAGCGTGTGTTCACTTAGTGTTTATGTGTCACATTTTGGTGATTTTCCTGATATTCCAAATTATTTTTACTATTGTTATATCTGTTATGGTGATCTTTCATGTTGCTATTGTGATTGTTTAGATAGCAAACTTAATTGAACAATATTACATGTTTTCTTACTACTACACTGACCAGGCATTCCCTTATCTCTGTCCCTCTTTTTGGACCTCCCTATGCCCTGAGACACAACAATATTGGAATTAGGTCAATTAATAACCCTACAATGGTCCCTATGTTATCAAGTAGAAGGAAGATTCACGCCTCTGTCTTTCAATTAAAAGCTAGAAATGATGAAGCTTAGTGAGGAAAGCAAGTCGAAAGCCGAGACAGACTGAAAGCTAAGCCTCTTACGCCAAACAGTTAGCCAAATTGTGAATGCAACTGGAAAGTTATTGAAGGAAATTGAAAATGCTACTCCAGTGAACACATGAATGATAAGAAAGCAAAACAGTCTTACGGCTGATACAAAGTTTTTGTGGTTTGGATAGAAGATCAAACCAGCCACAACATTCCCATAAGCCAAAACCTAATCCAGAGCAAGGCCCTGACTCTCCTCAATTCTATAAAGGCTGAGAGAGGCGAAGACGCTGCAGAAAAACAATCTGAGGTTTCGGGAAAGAAGCTGTTTCCATAACAGAAGTGCTGGGTAAAGCAGAAGGTGCTAATGTGGAAGCTGAAGCAACTTACCTAGGAGATTTAGTGAAGAGTGTTGATGAAGGCGGCTACATTAAAGAAGAGATTTTCAGTGTAGCAAAGCGGCCTTCTATTGGAAGAAGATGTTGTCTAGGACTTTGATACATAGGGAGGAGAAGTCAATGCCTGGCTTCACGGAACAGGCTGACTGTCTTGTTAGGTGCTAATGCAGCTGATGACTTCAAGTGGAAACCAATGCTCATTTACCATCTTGAAAACCCTAGGACCCTTAAGAAGTATGTTAAATCTCCTCTGTTTATGCCCTATAATTAGAACAACAAAGCTTGGATTACAGTACATGTCTTTATAGCATCGTTTAATGAATATTTTATGTTCACTCTTGAGACCTACTGCTCAGAAAAAAAAAAGATTCCTTTCAAAATAGTACTGCTCACTGACAACGCACCTAGTCTTCCAAGGGCTCAGATGGACATACACAAGGAAATTAATGTTTTTACGCCAACTAACACAACATCCATTCTGCAACCCATGGATCAAGGAGTAACTTAACCTCTCGAGTCTCATTATTTAGGAAATACATTTTTTTTTTTTTAAGGATATAGCTTTCCTAGATAGTGATACCTGTATGTATCTGGGCAAAGTAAATGAAGATTCCTGGAAAAAATTCATCATTCTAAATGCCAGTAAGAACATTTGTGATTCATGGGAGGAGGTAAAAATAGCAACATTAACAGGAAGTTTGGAAGAAGTTGATGCCAACCCTTAGGGATGGCTTTGAGGGGTTTAAGACTGTAGTAGAGGAAGTAACTACAGATGTGGTGGAAATAAGAAGAGAACTAGAATTAGAAATGGAATTTGATGATGTGACTGAATTGCTTCAATCTCCTCATAAATCGTGAAAGAAAGAAGGGTCACTTCTTATGGATGAGCAAAGAAAATAATTTCTTGAGGTGGAATCTCCTCCTGGTGAAGATGCTGTGCACATTGTTGAAATAACAAAGGATTTAGAATATTACATAAATTTAGTTGATAAAGCAGTGGCAGGGTCTGAAAGGAGTGATTCCAATTTTGAAAGAACTTTTACTGTGGGTAAAATGCTATAACAGCATCGCATGCTACCAAGAAATCTCTTGTGAAAGGAAGAGTCAATGAAGTAAGCTTTATTGTTGTTTTATTTTACAAAATTGCCACAACCACTCCATTTATCAGCAACTACCACCCTGATCAGTCAGCAGCCGTCAACATTGGGGCAAGACCCTCCACCAGCAAAAATATTATGAGTTGCTGAAGGTTCAGATGATCATTTGCATTTTTAGCAATAAAACATTTTAAAATTAATGTATGTACTTTTTTTTGATACAGTGCTGTTGCACACTCAGTGCTGTTGCACACTCAGTGGACTACAATATAGCCTAAACATGACTTTTATATGCACTAGGAAATAAAAAAGGTCATATGACTCACTTTATTGCAATATTCACTTAATTGCAGTGGTCTGGAATAGAACCTGTGACATCTCTGAGCTATGCCTCTATACATTGTGGGGTGACTAAATCAAGCTACTTAGCATACGCGTTCCCTTATAAACTTAACAGTTTCCCTGTTGGCTAGTCTCGGCTACTTCCATCCCACAACCATCCATATCCTGCCATTTATAAGACTGATGCAAATTAGTATGAATCAAATAATTTCTTTAGAGAGTTTATTATTATCTGCTAAAGCTTGTCAGCATTGAGCCTTTGAATCAAATGGTTTCCTTAATCTTATGCAATAAGAAAAAACTTTATAGGAGTGTTTCTCATAAAATTTTGTGATGATTTTTATGGAAGAAACTGTATCAAAATACAAATGTTTAATTCCATGGTCCTGACTTCCTAAATTGAGTAAATAGCCGAACTTAGGAAATACTAAAGCTTAACCATTTAATGCTTAGGATTGCTTCCTTGTTAATTACGGCAACTTTATAAATATAATCATTGGTTTGGCTTCAAAGCTTGGCTATTACTTGGCCTTACAGCAGCAGTCAACTAATCTAAGCAATTTACCATTCTTGTAATAAGGATGCAGAGGAAGAGGCAAAAGTAGTCAAGTGGGGTTTGGAAATCATTGCGGTTAAGCCTTGATGGAGTCAGATGATTAGACAATGACTGGCATAGAAATATTTTATTGACCATGATTTAATAGCTTCACAATTTTCTTTTCATTTTAAGAGCATTTACATACTTCTGAGTTGTTTAATAGATAAATCTTAGACAATGGCATTATAACATGATGGTGATACAATGATAAACTCATATATTACATCTAATGGATATCAAAGTGATAGTTTCTCGAAGACCAACAGATAAGACATTTTCATAAGCTGAAGTCATAAAATGCATTTACATCTACATATGTATCTTGTACATTTATAGGTGCACATTTAACTCTGCATGAATATTTATGTAGTCACACATATGAATTGGGATTTATTATTAGTGCTCAACATGGAATTGTAAAGTCATGGAGGCTTAAGGCAGTTTCCTTAAAACCTACTTTTGCTTCATTATGACTTATTAGTTTAAACTTAACCAGTTGTATATTAATAGTACTGTTCTCTTTGAAGAGAGGACTATTCTTTTCAAAGCTTATTAGGGCTGTATATGAATTTTGGACCTATTTAAGATTTGATGAATTGGATTAAAGAAATAACATATGAAACCTTGTAAGTTTCTAATCATGAAGGCTGCTTTCTGTTTTATGTGATTGAACATTTTAAAGTGTTTTTGAAGAAGCATTTGCATTTGGGGGCAAATAGAAGAGATGATTTCCTAATGAAAGTCAAAAATGAAGAAGCAAGGTCCATGTAATGCATCTGAGAGAGCTGTACTTTTTTTTTCTCAAGGGATGTAGATTTAAGAGGTTTTCACATAATCCAAGCTTGTGAGGCATTTATTCTAGCACAGATTACTGTTATCCATTGAACTTTACAGAAATAAAGTGTGGGTTATTTTCCCTTTGAAAAATGTGTGTTAATATGTAGCTTTGATGATGTGAGTCATAGGAGGAAGTCTTAATAATTCAGTGGTATCTCTGAATTGACATGAACAAAGTAAAAAGTAGAAGAATTTCATCTTCCATTGATGCTAAATGGATTTGGAATTTAAATCAAGTTTATAAGTTTATTCAAATCTTTCCTGGTCAAACCATGTATTTGATCAAATTCAATAATCTTGATACATGATATATAAAGGGAGAAAGGTATACACACACACACACACACACACACACACACACACACACACAGAGTAAACGAGGCAGTGCCAACAACTACCAGAAACCCATCTGTCTGTCACCCATGATCCCAATACAGGTTATGTTATGGTCTAGGCATTCTATCTCTCAGAATGAATAAATCTAACAATAGATGCAGAGTGAGGGAGCCTCATGGAACAGGACTCCATGTTATAAATCCTTATCTTTTTCTGTCCTAGGGAGATCAGAGGAGGTAGGATTGGGCCTAAAGGGAACATTAAAATATTATATTACAAAGCTAGCAGCCCCAGTTTGTGAACAATGGGTGCTTCACCTTCCCTCTCTACCGCTGTTCCTGCCCCCGACTCTGGTCCATCAGACCAGAACAGAATCACAATCCTGATCTATCACTATCCTTTCCAAATACAATTGTGTTTTGCATTGACTTATTTTTTTCCGAAGATCTAGGAGTGAATTGGGTAGGAAATTATTTCTGTTGGCCCAATTGCTTTGTTTCATTGAGAAGATAAGTTTAGTAAATAAAAAGTTTTCTGGCTGGGTCATGCTGACCAGTATAACAGTATCTTTAATTATTTTGCTATTAGAATAAAACATGTCTACTCCCTAAGCATGGAAATCATTATATATATATCACCATATATATATTTTTTCATTATATATCACTCTATACATACATGTAACTATACAACTATATGTATATTTCTCTCTTTCTCTCTTTCATGGGAAGGTCATCATAATATTATTCTGTATGAAAATTTCCAGCATGCAGGCTGATGCCTACTATTGTTTTCCTTTTCTTTTAAGGTGAAATAATTGCAAACAACTTTAGGAAATCTCTGGCCAAGCGCAGTGGCTCATGACTATAATCCCAGCACTTTGGGATGCCGAGGCAGGCGGATCACCTGAACTCATGAGTTCTAGACCAGCCTGGACAACACAGCGAGGTCCCATCTCTACTAAAAATACAAAAATTAGCTGGGTGTGGTGGTACATGCCTGTAGTCCCAGCTACTTGTGGGGTTGAGGTGGGAGGATGGCTTGAACCCAGGAGGCAGAAGTTGCAGTGAACCAAGATCATGCCACTGCACTCCAGCCTGGGAGATAGAGCCAGACTTTGCCTCAAAACAAAAAGGAAAAGAAAAGAAAACAAAACAAAACAAAAGAACAACAACAAAAGAAATCTCTGTACCTCCTCCTATATCCATAAATCCTTTCTTATATTCTTATGGAGATATATTTTGGCTCTACTTAGATTTTAGAGAGTGCTATTTCCTCTGTTTTTATGTAAATTGAATGATATTTTTTGAATACTTATGGTCACACATTGTGCTAGGGACTGGAGATGGGAAGATGAAAATACATGGACTTACCTTTAGGTAGCTCACAGTCTGGCAAGAAAAAAAACCCACTCAATTTTCTGCTTATTTATTTATATGCATAAGTGTAATGAGAAACTAATTACACTTATGTGTAATTACTAATGTCCACAGTGTGCCAAGTGACTCAGAGTGTGGGGTCAGTGTGGGGTCAGTGTGGGGTCAGTAGGGGGTCAGGGAAGGCTTCATGGAGGAGGAGTATACTGAACTTTACTGAATTTTTTTGAGAAAATAAGGGAATAAGGATACATTAGAGAAAAAACCCTTATGGTGGGGAGGGTGTGGGAACTCCAGTCAATAATAGTTTCATAATTATTACATATTAAAGTGATATTTCAGGTATCTTGGGCCAAATAAAATAACTTTATTAAAATTTTAAATAATAATGAAAACTTTTAACCTTTTTTTAAAAACAATTTTAAATGTGGCTACTAGGAAATATAAAGTTACATATATGACTTGTATCAGATTGCTATTGAGGAACACTAATCTAGATATATTTTTAATGGAGGGGACAGTGTTTAACAAAATAAATACTTAACAAATACTTTCTGGCAAATTAATTGATAGTGTCTATGTTTTGTATAATATTTGGTACAAATGTTTCCTCTTTCTTTTTTTAAAATTTAAGGTCTGGGTTCACGTGCAGAATGTGCAGGTTTGTAACATAGGTATACTCGTGTCATGATGGTTTGCTGCACCCATCAACCTGTCATCTAAATTAGGTATTTTTCCTCATGCTATCCCTCCTCTGGCACCCCCACCCCCTGACAGGCTCTGGTGTGTGATGTTCTCCTCCCTGTATCCATGTGTTCTCATTGTTCTACTTCCACTTACGAGTGAGAACTTGTGGTGTTTGGTTTTCTGTTCTTGTGTTAGTTTGCTGAGAATGATGGTTTCCAGCTTTATCCATGTCCCTGCAAAAGACATGGACTCATCCTTTTTTATGGCTGCATAGTATTCCATGGTGTATATGTACCACATTTTCTTAATCCAGTCTGTCATTGATGGGCATTTGGGTTGGTTCCAAGTCTTTGCTATTGGGAATAGTGCTGCAGTAAACACATGTGTGCATGTGTCTTTATAGTAGAATCATTTATAATTGTTTGGGTGTATACCCAGTAATGGGATTGCTGGGTCAAATGATATTTCTGGTTCTAGATCCTCGAGGAATCGCCACACTGTCTTCCACAATGGTTGAATTTACACTCCCACCAATAGTGTAAAAAGCATTCTTATTTCTCCACATCCTTTCCAGCATCCATTGTTTCCTGACTTTTTAATGATTGCCATTCTAACTGGCATGAAATGGTATCTCATTGTGGTTTTGATTTACGTTTCTCTAATGACCAGTGATAATGAGCTTTTTCTCGTATGTTTGCCCAGCAAAGGGCAGGAGACAGATGCCTTTCTCTATCTCAACTGCCAAGAGGCCTTCTTTCCTCTTATATTAATCCTCCTCAGTCACAGAGCCTTCATGGGTGTCAGGCTGGAGGACGATCAGGTCTTTCCCTTCCCACGAGGTCACATTTCAGACTATCACATGGGGAGAAACCTTGGACAATACCTAGCTTCCCTAGTCAGAGGTCCCTAAGACCTTCCGCAGTGTCTGTGTCCCTGGGTACTTGAGATTAAGAGAATGGTGATGACTTTTCACGAGCAAACTGCCTTCAGGCACTTGTTTAACAAAGCACGCCCTGCACAGCCCCAAATCCATTAAACCTTGAGTCACCACAGCATATGTCTCTTGCAAGGACAGGGTTGGGGGTAGGGTCACAGATTAACAGCATCTCAAATACAGAATAAAATGGAGTCTCTTATGTCTACTTCTTTCTATATAGACACAGTAACAGTCTGATCTCTCTTTCTTTTCCCCACAATTAAGGTCTCACGATAAGGCAAGTACAAATATTTTTTTCTAAACTAGAGTCTATCCTGTCTTGAAAAACAAACAAAACTCAGTGAGTTATTTGGTTTGCATGCAGAAGAGATGAATAAATTCATTGATTTAAACATAGGTAATGTATATGTATATTTACAAAGGTTGGACAGAGACATATAGGAAGAGAAGTTAGGGTCAAAGATCTCTAAGTTGTCATTAGTGGAGAGGTGACTACAGAATTGAAGACTTCAGAGAACATAACCATCTTGAGTACTAAGCACAAGACTTAGTTTTTGAGGGTAGGTTCATGAGAACAATCTGACCTATAGGGCAAACCACTGGCCAGAGCAAATATGTGCGTTGTGGTAGTAAAACATTTACTGCGGGCTTAGCTGATCCTGTTATCACGGTGGGCAACATTTGCTCTAGCTGTAGGTATTCAAAGAAAACAATGTTAAGTGTTTTGAGCAAGCTCTTATTGAAGAGGATTGGTTAAAATTGGAAATTGCTAACTGAGCTAGTAAGAGGCACAGTATCCTTAAATCAATTAAGGTACGTTATATTCTACTCCATTGCCAGTATTCATTTAAACATAAACTTCTGTATGTTCTACTCACAGTAATACAAATCAAATGTTTAGGCTACTTTAACTAATTTTACAGTGTTTGTTTTTTGTTGAAATAAAGTGAAATAATTTTCTGATAAGCTTGAAGGGAAACACATTTGTATTCAACAAATTTCTGGTGCTATAATCTTATTTTTGCTTCGCTTTTCACATCTTGACCATATGCAGCAGCATGGGGGCATTGTAAAAAGCTGGGTTTTGGTATTCGGACAGACCTGGTCTGATAGTGTCTCTACTACTGATTGTTTGACTCTGGCCAAGTCACTTAATCTATGCAAGCCTCAATTTGCTTGGCCCTACTACCTACCCTTGCAGGGCTGTTAGGGGAGAAAATATAAATATATTGCTTAGCACATAATTGTTGTTTTATTATTATTACAACGTTGAAATGCATTCTGAGCAGGACAGTTAGTTATGTGTAATAAAAAATGTAATTAAAATGAACATTGTATATATGAACAGTATTATTCTTCTGGTCCCAGGGTTTGGAAGGAGGAGAGAAAGAGTATAGGGAAGAAGGTTAGGAGAAGGGAGAAGGGAGCCCATGGCAACAGCAAAGAGAGCTGCTTTATTCCTAGTTGGAGCCATTGGATGGATCAACTCTCCTCTATGCTGGATACAGAGAAATACTTAGAACCAGGATAGATGAGAGAGGAGGAACAGCAGTACTGGGTGATTTTCCTCTGACTGGAGAACAGGCCTCAGCTATGCCTGACTAGCAGATGTCCAAGCAAAAAGGGCGTGAAGAAATAAGCACTTCTCTCTCTCCTCCCACGAGGCTTGTGATGGGGACAAGTGCTTTCCTTCAGGCTCCTGGGCCTCTACTCATATGCTGCTGGAGAGATAGTATGAAAATAGAACATGTACAAAGCATCCATTCTTGGGATCTGCTGTGTCTGAGAGCACCTGCTCTGTGGTGAGGCAGGAGTAGAGCCAGCAGCAGGCTGCTTAAGCAGAGTGTGGCACATAGTAGGATCCCATGGTGTTGACAGGACTGGAATGAATGCACACATCCCACAGTTTACAGACCCTATGAGTATCTGCAGCATAAACAATTCAAGCTTTATTCTAGACAAATGAGACTCTTGCTATATTCACTTACACACGGTGATGGTATAAGAGAAAAAAGAGAATGGAAATCAATGGTAAATTAAGCAAAGGGTATTAACTTCCAAAAGACAAGCCCTTTAAATGCCTCTCAAAATTCTGCATTTGCTTGTTTTACAAAACACTTTGATCAATGAAGTGCAGTAGGTGAGGAGTTTCACACTTAGCAATTCTTTCTCCAAAGCCTATTTAGGATGAACCGAAAAATCTTCCACTTTTTTTCCTAAGTTTAACCTTTTTACATAGAGAAAGGATTTCTGTTATCTTCATTTAAAGTAAGACTTAGATAACTAAGATCAATTGAATTTTGAGAGCTATACACTTTGTCCTTTAGCTATGATAATATGGTCAGAATTGTCTTTATGAAAATAAGGAAAGAATTGTTTGATGTATGAACATTTTCAAGAGCAGAACTGACTCCAATTCTGGGCATCACATTTGTTTATATGTCAGTCATCCATAATGATGGAGAGGTGCCTCCTGGAGGTGGGAATGTTCTTTGCTGAATTTTAAGTATTGCTAAACCATTTAGTAAGGGGATTTGAGTTCCCACTCAATTCATATAGAAAGTGGGAATAACAAGAAAAGAACAAAATTAAATGGCACTGCTTTCAAAACAGGAATAGCCTGGATTTTTAAAAGTTACCTGCTTGAAAATGACATAGTCCAATACCATTTGCATATTTGAATTCAGTTCCTTTTTTTACATGTATCTGGGGAAATAGCATCCAAAAATAGTTTTTCTGGGTCTAGAACAAAGCCAAATCTAGGTATTAGTCTAAGGCTCCAAAATTATTTTCTTATGTCTGCCCAAAATAAAGATGATTGCCTCTCCTTCTCCCCTGATAGGATCTCCTTTGAACATATAGACTTTATACAATAAATTTTCTTCAATTCTAAACCAACATTCTAAGAATAGTATAGTCTTCAGGCCATAATGTTAGTTTATTTTTGTTTGTTCATTCTTGTTGAAACAAAACACTGTCTACTTTTTGATAATGAAAACGATTTTTCTGTTTTCTGCATGTTTTCAAAACCCAAGTCATCTGAATTGTGTTTTTTAGGGGGGGTAATTTTTCCCCTGGATCTTTGAAGAACTTGAATAAAACAGTATTGCATTAGTAAGTTAGTCTTCATTTGTAAAGACTTCTGCTAATTGTGACTTTACCTGCGTCTGTTTTGATGACAAAGGTGATAAATGTTTGCAGGAGATTTCTTTTTTCCCCTCATCACTAGTTGCCAGAATCTTGTCAGAGTAGAAAAAATTGAAAGGTTGATTGGTGTCCTTTTCTTTTTCATTGATTTACCTGGGTTTCTGGCTGGCTGATGAATGTGTAGCATCAGGTGCTATGGATTATGTGTGTGTGAAGAAAAAATAAAGAGCTCAATAACAAATAATAAATTCTACCCTTTTTTAATGCTTACAGTTTGATAGGCATTGTAATAACTACTTCATACACATTATCTCTTTTAATCTTTGCAACAACTGGCTCTTACAGATGAGGAAGCTGAGTTTAGAGAGGATAATTAATTTATTCAGTGCCATGCAGCTAACAAGTAATGAAGCTGATTTTGCCTTAGGTTTATCTGACTTCAGAACCCAGGCCAGATGGCTTCTGATCAAATTATGACTTAGGATCAAATTAAATTCAAGATATCTGAGCCTACTGCTTTACTAGGAATCATGGAGGATGCAAAGACCACAAGGAATTTAAAGTCCTTTAAAGGAAAACATAAATGTGTGCAAATAATTAAGTAATAATTGGTAAGCAAATTTTTACAGGTGAGCTTTAGATTTTTTCCCTTGAAAGTAGGCCTTTTTGCTTGAAATCTCTGCACCTTTCAACCCCAGAAAGTGTACATTTTCCTTACAAAAGCTGAGTCCCATTTCCGTTGTTCAAGCTGACTACGATGAATATATAAATTTCCATGACTTTCTTCTAATCCCTGTACAATGTTATTATCTCTCAAACAAGAAATCAAAAATAGTCTTTAAATCATCTCCTTTATTCCTCAAGTTCACTGTTGCTAAATTTTGCTTCTAAACACTTCCTCTGTCCCTCTCTTCTAGTTCTCTAATGTGGCTTTAGCTCGGAGACTTTCCATGTCTGGTGTGGTCAATTGTAGTTTTCTTTCTGTAGTACTGTAGTATTGGGCACTACTGTCTGTAGACTGTCCTTATTGCCTCTTATTATTGTGGTGGTTTTCTTTCAATTATAGGTCCTACCAAGTCAGTCCTTAAATTTTTGTGGATTCACAAGACCCTGTGAATTAGAGGTAATAGCCTTCACTCTCTGCTTCAAAGTCTTTTTCCCAGGGTTAGTCTTACAAAGCTCATTGGCCTCATCTCCTTTTATCTTCCAGATTTCTCCTTCCTTCTACCCAGGTTAAATTTTTTTAATGTTTCTGAAGCTTGTTAGGGAGTCAACAAAATGAAATTTGGTTTAAATATATCCTCTGTGATGGTTAGTCCCTCACAGTTTTGATAACATTGGGCAGCTTTACTGAAGGTACTTATATATGAAATAAACTGGGTAGAGTGTTGATTATTTGGTATATCTGCGCATGAGGTTGAGAGCAGGGAAGAAGTAGAGAAAATCCTTAATATAATAATAGATCTGGATCTTTTCCATATAGATTATTCTTTAAGGGAATGTCACAGGATCCTGGGGGTGTCACTTTGCCAGCCGGAAGCCTTAGTGGTGGGTGGCGCCGTCTGCCCGAGTATTGCTCGCACCCACAGGGCCTGTTACACCCACTTGTCCTGACAAGCTGAGCTCGGCCAACTTTACCAGTCCGGATCCCACACCTGCTAAAGGCGGGCCAGGCGAGGAGTGGCAGGGGGTGTGTGAACAACCGAGCGTTGGGTCCAGCCACTGCACACAGCCAGGCGCGCTGGCTGCTGCAGTGGGGCAGGCAGCTCCAGGCGCCAGCTCTGTGCAAGGCTGCGGCTGGACCAGACATACTGCAAGCGGCTTCTTCTGTGGGCACTGGTATTTGGGCAAGTGGAACGTGGTGTAACATGAAAGCCTGGAGACGCTAGGAACTGCAGAGCCCTGAGCCAGGAACTGCAGAGTCTCTGGCTCAGGTAGCCCCTAGGTCTGGGCCTCTTGAAGGGCTGCAGCTCTTCTCACCTTCTCATTGCCTGCAACATGGTGAGTGTGGGGCATTTTTCAGCCCTGTTTGTGGTACAGCTCTTTCAGTCCCACATCCAGGAAGAATGAGGTATGTGGACTACTGGAGGATGAGCAAGACAGAGAGGAGCTTCATTGAGCAACAAAACAGCTCTCAGAAGGGTAGCTCCTTTCTGCAAGCAGGTCATCCCAACAAGTTGAGGAGACCCCTGAGACCTGAGACACCAAGTAGATGGCTCCTTCCTGCCCTTGGTAATCCCAATTTCTTTCTGAGACTGGCTGAGTCCAGGAGTTTTTATGGGCTCAGAAAGGAGGAAGTGTGTGCTTATTGGTCCATCAGTGGCCATGGGTGGGCCCAGAAAAAGCACGTAAGTTCTCACTTCTGGTTGCGGACTCCACCCAGAATGAGCAGCCTTGCTCCCGCGCTTCGGGCCATCCCTGGCTTGTAAGTGGGCGAGGACCCACCCTTTTCTGCTCTCAGCCTGACTGCTTCCTGCCTCTGTTCATGGTGCCCAGGCTATTCATGCCGAGGGGTGCCTGCAGGCCCACACTGAGCCACTCTCATCTCCCAGCCTCCCTTCTATGCTTGTTGGTGCCCAAAGTCCAGAGGGGGCTGAGGCAGCAGGGGCCTGGCATGTCAGTGCTGCTTTGAGTGTGCACATACCCAGCTGAATTGCGACAGTGCCTGGGCTCAGCTGCAACTTTACTCTGCACTGGAATGGGCACCAGGAGCAGAGAGAGGCCAGGGATCAGGAGTAGGCACTTCTGAACCTGCGGGGGCAGTGGGGGATTCCCACGCCCCTGAGAGAGCAGGGATGCACAGTCTGGAGCTGCAGCTGGGTGACTGCAGCTGCGCCCAGAAGCGTGGCACTCCAACTCGGTAGGGGGTGGGGCTCCCACCTATTCCTGCGGAGCCTTCCCCACTGCAGCTGGTGTCCCTGCCACAGCTGCTCCAGACAGGTTGCTGCTGCCATCTGGAAGAGACCTCATGGTTATCTAATTGTTGGGGGGAAATGGAGGAGACTTTTATATTACAGGTTTTTGACTTTTTTTTTTTCAGTTACCATGCTTTAGTGCTTATTAATTTTTTTTCAACTGTCTGATTGAGATCTTCCTTACCTTCCAGGCACAAGCTCCCTCTACCTCAATGTAGTAGATATATTGCAGCATCTATGGCTGCACCAATGTAGTAGTCTAACTTTGTTAGGCTCCAGAATCAGCTGTGGAACTTTAAAAAAGTGTTCACACCATAGTCCTGTCCCTGGGCTTCTGATTTGTTATCCAGAGTTGAAAAACCTTCATGTACTCATTATAAAGTCTTTCATTGCATAGATTATTTTTCTTTTTCTAGGTCTGTCTTTATAACTCATTCATGGTAATAGTGGGCTCTGTATTGAGTGAAATACTCCATTATCAGAGAGAAGAAAAGATAAATTTTAAAAGTTGAAAGAATAAAGTTTGCTCCTCATGTGTTCTATGGTGAATTCTGACAAGATTCATGTCTTCTCATCACAAGCTATTGATCTCTTCCTATTATGTGCTTATTGTTTTTCCCTGTTCATGTTCCTGTCAGGTTAATAACGAAAGTATTAGAAAGTAATAAAGAAATCAACTTGTGGCCTCTTCAGTTCTCTCTTCATTTTAAAAGGGAATGTTGAAAAAGAGCAAATTGAGACTTAGAATTTATTGAACACCTACTAACTTTCAGACACTATTTTTATGCACAATGCTGTGTGTAATCAAAACCGGTGAAATAGGCTTGGTTATTTGCCTTTTTCCAATGAAACTGAGGCTCAGAGAAATAAAATAATGGTAAGTTATATAGTGGATCCTTCTAATTCCACCATACATGATCTTTTTTTCTCATCATTGCCTCTTCAGACACCTTCAAACATTAAAGGTGGTCATATATACTTGTTTCTTCTCCTTTTTCTTAAAATTGATAATATCCAAATTTTAGAGTGATAAACGTAGATTAAAATATTTTACATATACATTTTTGTTCCCAAGGCTTTAAAGTGCTGTTTATATTTTAGGTAGTTGATAATATACCAAAATTGGTCCCTCTCTGTTGGACACGTCAAATTGACGCTCTCTGTTGGACACGTCACATATATATGTGCAAAGGGTGCCGTTTAATATACTCAGTCTTGAACTTGACTATCCAAGTTCCTTTTTAAAAAAAAAACGTTTAAAATGGGAATATAATCTCTAGAAAAGAAGTCCTATAATCACTAAGACAATCCCCCATAGCAAACATCAGTGTGTACTCATTAAGTTGACAAAGTTGTCAGGCTGTTCTCTTATTAAGGAAAAAAAAAAAAACAACTCCTATTGAGATCTACATATTCTTTAAACGCTATACAATTAAGCAGCACTGTAATGCAGAAAAAAAAATCATTAAAATGTTAGAATCTGGAGTTTATCTGATTGAGTAGGGGAAAAGACCCATTGGGATTTGTTAACAGGAAGATAAAGTTGAATTGACAGGAATAATTAATCTCTTGAGGTCAGATAAAGCAAAGGAGCCCATTTGAGTCTATGGAACACCCTCAAATACCTATAAGTACTAGTTATAAAGAAAATAAATCATTTATGTTGACCCTTGCTCCTGGGAAAGAGAGAATAGTTTTTGGAAATTGCTGGCATAACTGGTGACTTGGAGTCCCTTTTATTTATTTATTTAACTTCCTAGTCAGCAGAAAGAATGAGGTGATAGTGATTCAAACAATTTTTATTGAGAACTTTTCTGCAGTTCTAGTTTTTGCATCCAGCCAAGAGGAAAATGTTATTTTACAGCCTTTGTGTTGGTGTTGATGGGTTCTTAGCTGACTTCTTGAGGAAAAGAAGGTGGGAGAGGTAGATAGGACACTTCTAAGAGAAGGGTTTAAACATTGGCCGTTATCCAGGCATGGGTAATCTTGCCTCCAGACAGAAATATTTTACTAGAGGTCACTGTCATTCCTTCTTTAAAAAAGGCTAGTAATAAGTGTGTTCTTAATTTACATATACACCTTTTCCTCATTTTTGTTTGGGCTTATCTTAGTTGTTTCACTCATTCTTTTGCCTTTTATTCTGAGTTGAAATGAAAAATGTGTAAAACACGCAAGAAAATTCTGTAAGCTCTTCTCATTCGGAAGCCTGACAGTAATTATTATTTGAGGATTACAGGAAAATCTTACAGTGTAATTTAGAGATTCTCAATTTATTCACAGACTCTTCTTCTTTCTCTACCTTGCTTAGCGAAGATACTGTCTTTCTGATAAAATTTAATCTTTCTTTATTAACCTGTTTCCTCTTTCAACAAGTATTTTTAATGCAAACAGTAATACTAAAGTAATTACAATAAAAGCAAACATGTATTGAATACATAGTATATTCCAGGTACTGTATAGATTATTTGATTTACTCTTCACAACTACTCTATGAGAAAGTTATTGTTATTATTATCTCAGTTGACAGATGAGGAAATGTACAGTAAGGACATTAAATTGCTTCAGTAGCACAGTTAGAAAGTAATGAATCTATATAAAAGTCCAGGTCTGGAAATTAAATTGTAGCATTACTTATCTATTTCTCAGAAGGGGGAAGGGAACTACCAATTAAAATACAGGTTAAAGTTGAATTTCAGATAAACAACAAATAATTTTTAGTATAAGTATGTCCCAAATATTGCCTGGAACATGGACATCCTATATTGCTATTTGCTAGATTTAGCAACCCTAGGAAAACATTGGATTATTTGCAGAGTCAGTTTTGAGCCAGTTCTTTCGAGGGCATGTAGCCCCACTGTCTTAGGATCCAGCTGAGGAAAGGCTTAGGGGGCTTCAGATTTTCACGTCCCCATGACTGGAATTAAGGGAGATTTATGACCTTGCCTTGCTGCCTTTTTAATTCCTCAGCAGTTTTTCAGTTTGCCTTTGGTGTTCCTAAGGGTGTGTGTGTCTCCTACCTGTTTTCTGAATTGTTATCTGGAAAGTACATCTTAGGAAACAGTTTACCAATAACAACATGAAGAAAAGGTAGAGGCAGGGAAGAAGCAAGCCACAAGGAAAAGTTCCTGGCTGCTCTGTGTGCCAGCAGTGTGCAACGTTCTTTCCATATGGCATCTAATCTGGTAGAAACAAGAGGCATGAGTATATAATAGTGTATATTAAAAATCTTCTAGTCCTAGTCAGGGTTCTCTTAGACCTTGGCCAGGGAGTTCAATTTGAATGACTACTGGTGTTATCAGTAAATGAGTAAGTAGAAATGCATATTATAAAGTAGTCATCCATTTAGCAGATAGTAAATTAAAATGTTGTATAATCCACTGGAGTTCAATATTGGGTCATTTTCTTCAAAGGAGAGAGAGGTATTAATTAGTTTGTTGCTTGGAGGCTTCATTGTATATGCTCTATTCCCTTTGCTATTGTAACAAACAGTTCCTGGGCACTCTGGGGCCCTGACTGATTAACTTGCATAGCTTCCTCTTGATAGCTCTCCTTCTGACAGACACAGTTAAATAGGAGAGAATGAGGTGGAGGAGCAGAAAAAGCAAAAGAAAAAAAAAAAAACATGGCTCTTTTCATGATGAGTGAAAGCAAATAAATGCAACACATCAACAAACAAAAGTGAAATACACTGTCCAAGTTGTCCGTCTTAGCGATAGTGTTCCTTTCAGCCAAAAATCAAATGTCGTGGCGGTGTTTCACTGTTGGAGTTGCAAACAACTGAGAAATGACAAAAGCTTTTTAAGGCTGCGATCTTTGCAAGAGGGAAAGATGTCTTTCTGTCAAAGGCATCTTTGAAAACTTTCTGAAAAGTTAAGATTTCTGAAAAATTAAGATTGCTTATAGCTGAGGAATAAAACCTCAGTGTATTGAATTCAAGGGACAGAATTTATAGATTCTTAAGTCATGATAAGTATCAAAAAGTGGAAACTTAACTAAATGTGGTTTCCCTGGTATAATTTTGACATCAGTGGTTTTTTTCTCCCCCCAACCCGGTCTTTCTCTTCAAAGGAGATTTACTTTTCCAAAAACATTTTTAATTCTGTTGAAGTAAAGGCAGTACCTTTTCTTTTAACTTTAAATTTCAAACTACTTTTAAAGAAAAGTTGCAAAAATGGAACAGAGAATTTTTACATATCCCTGCCCTACGTAGCCTCCCTCAATATTAAAATCTTACTTAACCGGAGTGCAATTATCAGAATCAAGAAATTAACATTGATATAATACCAATAATTAAACAAAAATCTTATACCTATTCTACCCGTTTTTTCATCAGTGTTTCGTTGTTATTATTTTCCAGGATTCTGTTCAGGATCCCATGTTGCATTTTGTTATTTCTCCTTAGTCTCCTGAAATCTGTAACAGTTTCTCATCTTTCCTTAACTTTTAAGATCTTGATATTTTTGAAGAGTACAGAATACTTATTTTGCCAAATGTCCCTCAGTGTGGGCTTGTCTTGTGTTTTCTCATGTTTGGTTTGAGGTTATGTGTTTTTGGCAAGAATTCCACAGAAATGATGTGGTCTTCTCAGTGCATCATGTCATGCAATTTGTGATGCCAATATGTTTTATTAGTGGTGGTGTTGACCATGACCACTTGGGTAAGGTGGTTTCTGCTGGGTTCTCCACTTTACGGTTACTATCTTTTCTCTTATTGTTAAGAAAGATCTTGGCGGACATGCTTTAAGACTGTGCAAATCTTGTTTCTCTTTAGACTGTGAACCAATGATTTCAGCATACATCCGTGGATCTTGGTTCTAGTTACAATTGTTATTATGGTGTTTGCTTACTGGTGATTTTCCACTTCCCTCTTTCTTTCAACAGTTTTTAATTGGAATTCTACAACCAAGGAAGAGCTGTCTTTCCTATTTAGATAATAGATTATTTATATCCATGAGTATGAACTTACAGATATTTACTTGGTTTTATGGGTTGTATTCTAACATTATCATTATTTAACTTGTTCAATTTGTTCCAGCTTTGACTGTTAGGAGCTTCTTTTCATTCAGTATTTGTGCTCTCTTGATAAGCCCTTATTTAGTTTTTTGAACACTTTCTTACTTTTTTGCTTCACGCTATATTCTAAGCTTATTTTTCCTCCTGTTCTAGTTCTGAAATCAATCACTTGTCCAAGTTTCTTCTTTTTCTTTAATCAGAGAATGGTGTTTAGAAACTGAGATCTTCATGCTAGATGTGCTTATTACTACTGGGATGTCATTGCTCTAAGCCCTCTCAGCAGGCAGAGCCAGGAAATATATGCATGTAAATAACCTGCACGTATACACACCTCTGTATTTCTATATCTGTCTGTCTATATAGATATTTAAAGCCATTTGTACCATACAATTTATGCTAAATACTGTAAACTCAGGGTTCACTTTTAGCTTTTTCCTGTCTTTATTTGTAATTTATTTCTCAAATAGTGAGAAATCTGCTTATTTTCCATGATATGTTTACTTCTTTGTTTGATTCTAGTGAACACACAGTTTCAGAATTGCTATCCCATGCCCCTGTGAGGAACATATTTACTGACTAAATTATAGCATTTATGCATTTATATTTGTCTTTAGCTTCTTGGTATCCAGTCAAGATCCTATTTTCTGTAATTATTTAGGTTAGTGTTACTATTCCCCATCCTTTCAGTGTAGTTGTGCAACTCACTTGTAATAGGCTTATTTGTTAATTTTGTATTGCATTTTGGATCCTCATCATGGTTAGTTTTAGTTGTTGATTGCTTAGGGGCATGTGAAAAATATGAATCATAACTGTGGTTCTAAGAGCCAGAGCTTTACAAAATGATACACCCTGGGCAGTATCTGTCACTCCATCCTGTCTTGATACACATAACCATTTCCCTCTTCTTTCCAGCTCTTTGACACCTGCCCTCTATAGATAGACAGTTTCGTTAATTTCTGGTGAGTTCCTTCCAAGTTTTCTTTGTACAAATGGGCAGTTACACATGTGTTTTCTTATAATCACTTTTCTTATACAAAGAGTAACATAATATAGATACTCTTTTGCACTTAGCTTTTTTGCCTTAACAGTACATCCTGGAATTTAGCCTGTATCAATTCAAAGAGATCTTCATTAATCTTTTATACAGCAT
This sequence comes from Papio anubis, assembly GCF_008728515.1. Lineage (NCBI taxonomy): Eukaryota > Metazoa > Chordata > Mammalia > Primates > Cercopithecidae > Papio > Papio anubis. The sequence goes on from NC_044979.1 coordinate 31,419,647, forward strand.
TATTGTACTCCATTTTGTAGATGTATGACAATATCTTCTTTATGTAACACTTTCCCTTGCAGAAAGGCGTGCCAGTTAACAGACTAAGGAAGTTTAATATTATTATAAAAGAAGCAAGAATAAGACAGTTAAAAAAAAATGTTTGGACAAAGCTGCTACATGTAGCTGCTGCATTTAGGATCAATCCAGGTAGAATAAAATAGAAGTTAATCAGGTGGTCTGGACCACCAAAAGTTTTTGACTTTTACAACTTATTAGTACTGTGAATTTGGGTAAGTTATTTAACATCCTTATGCCTCAGTTTCTCTAATTTATATAATAGGAATGATAAGAATACCTATCTCATAGGGTTACAGATAAGCCATGGGAAATGCTTAGCATTGGGTATGGAACATGGAAGCTAAAGCTGGCTATAATCATTATTGTGTTGCTGATTGCTCTTAAATGTACTAATTTTTACTCTAAGCTGAAGTTTTTGGTGGTTTGGTTTATATATACAATTGAAAATACTTGGTATTAATAAATAACTGTCTTTATATCAAAGCAATACTGAAAGAGAGAGAGAGAGAGAGAGAGAGAGAGAGAAATAGATAAAAATAAACGAAAATTATCCCAAATTTTACTAACCAGAGAAAGTTGCTGTTAATATATTAGCATCAATTCTTCCAGATAATTTTCTGTACTTATTTACAAAGTATGTATCTTTTGACAACAGATGTGTAATTTAAGCATAATGTTATATTCCACATACCTGAATAATTCATCTCAATTTTTATCGTGAATATTTTTTCTGCAGTATTCTTCTTCTTACCAGAAAGCTCTATCAGATCATTTGGTTATTTCAACCTAAGGTCTGATTAATCAAGTGTGAAGCTAAATTGAATAAGCAGACAGGCAAACTAAGCAGAAATCTCAGTAAGTTCTAATGTTTGAATCACCTGGGTCCTCAACCAGCTATCTATTTTGTAAATGCAGTGTTTTCCAAGTACTTACCTAGAAAAGATAGAGTTAAATTCAAGGAATTTATGCTGAAAAGCCTTTGCTTTTCAGGCTTTGTTTGTGATGTTCATTTTAGTGGTACTGCAAAATGAGGGAATTAACCTCAACTTCAAACCCACGTCTTTGATCTAAAATACTCGACAGAAGCCTACAGGCTTCCTCTAAGGCTGCAATTTTAAAGGAGGCATTTTCATCATGACTATGGTTTTTAGAAATTGTAAGTTTCACAGTTTTGAAGAAGAATTAGTCAGGGAAATTCTCCCAAAGCTCTCCTCTGCTCCTTTCCTCCTCCCCACCCTTCCTTATTCCTCTGGTTCCATTATGCAAGAAGTATTGCTGGTCTCTTAATATTGCCAACATTTTGGATGGTGCTGAGACATATGAAAATTTCCAGTGATGTAAAAGATCTAGATTTATTCTCATTTTTAAACCCATGTGGGCAAGAAATGAGGGGATGAAACTTCAGCAAAGTTTCTATCTACAGGGACATTCTTGACTCCAATTCTTAACTCACAAAACCATGGAGATATTCGAGGATAGAGATAGGCATACTGCTTTTGCCATATGAAAAATAAACCTGTAATACATATTTTGATTCTGGTACTCATTGCGCCTTTTAAAAGAGGGTCTTCTTAGAGGTAGAAGGAAGAAAATCACTTAAAAATTTTTTTATTAGCTACTCCAAGGGTAGATCTGATATTTTGTTTATCTTAATCTAAATATGCTTCATAAGAATCTAAGAAATGCTGCTGTGCGTCAGGGAAGAGGCTTTTAAATGTAATGTTTTGTCTTCGAGGTCTCTGGAGGGGAGAGAATGGGAGTGTGATATTGAGGAGAGTTCTTTTAGGACCATGTCTCAGGTTCCAAGCTTCTCTAGAAATAGACAAGGTGCTTGACTGCGTGATGCTAAATATTAATAGTTATAGTTAGGAATTACTGAGTATTTGCCATGTTCCAGAAGTGCACAAATGAAACAGAATTAATTGCATAGTTTCTTTGAATAAATCCAGGATACAAGGTAGGTATTAGTCTCAGAGCATCCCATAAATTCCTGTGAAATCATGTGTGACAAGATTCAATAGTGTTTCTCTTATTTTTCACTTCCACCGGGCTGTGAGCTCCATGAGGCAACCGGTTTGTCTTGGTACTGTGGATCCCTAGTGCCTAGTATAGTGTCTGTAAGTGTTCAGTAAATCTTACATGAGTGGATTAGCGGATGCATCTGGAATCACAAAACTTAAAAGTAGAACTTATCCTCCTTGCTAGGATGCTGTCTGACATTTGGCGAATCCCAGGACCTTTCAGGATCTTAGCTTCCTCATCCTCGAGATGAAGATCTTGACCATTTCCTCTAATGGTTCATCCTTAGAGCACCGTTAGCCAGTTTAACTATAAAGTATTAAGGAGTCTCTGATGGCAACTACTTTTCAGCTTTCTTTTTGCTAAAATCTTGATTTTAGTCCAAGTTTTTGAAGTGAGTGATTTGGACCGAGAGAAAGGACACTGAAATCTATGGAGACCAAAATGGAATGAAAAGGCTGTTTTTATAATAGGAAGGCCTCAGGGCTTGTTTCACTGTCACAGGCTCTTGGAATGTTCATGTTGGGAGGAACCTAAGAAATGAGTCCAATAGCCTCTTTATTTCATATATACATATGTATGTGTGTGTGTATATATAAATATGTGTGTGTGCATATATATATAAATTAAGATAAACAAGTTATACTTAAAATATAAATTAAGTTACTTGCTCAAAATCCCAGCACTGGTCTGAAGCAGAGTGAAGCCTCTGGAGTCTCCAGTTTGTACGCTTCTGCTGCACCAAGCATTTGATCTCTACAACTAAATCAATATGTTGAATAATATTGTCTGGTAATATGTACAAGGGGCAAAGTATTAATGTTATTCTTCAAGCTTCTGTTTCATAGTTGGCTCAGTATGGAGAAGACTTAATGACGTATTAAACACCTTTGATTTCTCTTTATGTTCCTATTGGCTTGGACTTTCCTGCCAAATGCAGCACAAATTAATGAACAATTTGTTGTTTGTTGTCTTTTTTCCTATATCAATTTGAATAGCATCACAAAGGGTAAATGAAGAGTAAATGAAGCCTCATAAAGGGTACTTGACATGACACATCATGCTAGAAGATATGCTAAAATAACCCACTTAAGCTTCAGTTAGTGGGGCTCCAGCTTCATGGAAGACGAAGTACACATCTTCCAGATAAGAAACTGGACAGTGTGTGGGCAATATAGAGCAAGTTCTGGTGTCAAGCTCTAATGATGACATTAATCATAAAGGCTTGGAATTGTTATATATTGTGTCTAGGTATGAATCAGCAGGTCACCTTTTCTCGAATGGATGGACCTGTTCTCCATTCTTAAAAATTTTACATCTGAGGAATGTTTGTATCAATTAACTATTGAGGCATAACAAAACCATCCCAAAACTTAATGGCTTAACATAATAAGCATTTACTATTGCTCATGAGTTTATAGGTCTGCTGGATATTTCTCTGGTCTCAGCTTGGGTCTGTAGTCACTGTGGGTCAGGTATGCAGATCTGTTGATCATGACTTGGCACTCTTGTATCCACAGGTTGGTATAGAATACCTTTGGCTAGGATAACTAGCCTCTCCTCAACATGGTTTATCACTATCCAGTCGGCAAGTCCTGGTCTTTCTTTCCTTTCTTTTGACTTTTTCTTTCCTTTTTCCCCTCCCCTCCCCTCCCCTTCCCTTCCCTCCCCTCCCTTTCCTTTCTGAGTTTTCCTCTGTCACCTGGGCTGGAGTACAGTGGCACACAGCTCAGGCTCATCGGAGCCTTAATCTATTAGGCCCAAGCGATCCTCTGATCTCAGTCTCCCAAGTAGCTCCGACCACAGGTGGCACCACACTGGGCTACATTTGTAATATTTTATAGAGATGGGGGTCTCATTATGCTGCTCAGGCTGGTCTCGAACTCCTGACCTCAAGTGATCCTCCTGCCTTGGCCTCCCAATGTGCTGGGATTACAGGCATAAGCCACTGTGCCTAGCCAATCCAGGCTTTCTCTAAGAGTGTTTAAGTCTAACTGCAAGAGGGAGATCAAGGAGAACCACGACAGTCTCTTGAGACCTAACCTTGTAGTTGGCACATCATCATTTCATTTGCATTCTGTAGGCCAAACCAACTCACAGGGTCAGCCAGAATCAGAAGGAAGAAGGCAAAGTTACAGGGCAAAGAGTGTGGATGTAGGAAGGACATTAATTGAGGCTTCATTGCAATCACATTGAACACGTGCATATGTGTTCATAAATATGTGGAAAACACAGAATTAGGCAGAGTAAAGGGAAAATTTCCTCTTTGGTCTTCTACTGTTCTACTTTTTCCCCTAAGTTACACTATTAACAATTCTGTGTATTCTTCCAGGACTTTACGTGTGTGTTTCTACATAGGGATGGGGAGATATAACTTCCCTTGACAAAATGTATAGCTCTGGGTAGACTTTATAATATATTTTGTTTAAATGTTAATTATAGGTTGTATATCCCTTATCCGAAATGCCTGGGACCGGAAGTGTTTTGGATTTCAATTTCTTTCACATGTTGGAATATTTGCATATACATAATGACATATCTTGGGGATGGGACACAAGTATAAACATGAAATTCATTTGTTTCATGTTCACCTTATATGTATAGACTGAAGGCAATTTTATACAATATGTTTTAACAATTGTGGGCATGAAACAAAGTTTTGACTGTGTTCTGATTGCAACCTGTCACAGTGGAATTTTCTACTTGTGGGTGGAATTTTCTACTTGTGGCACCATGATGGCAATCAAAAAGTTTTGCATTTTGAAGAATTTTGGATTTCAAACTTTCAGATAAGCGATGCTCAGCCTGTATAAAATGCAGAAAACACAAATAAAAACTTCTATATCCATCACTCTGATTAAGTAATATAAACATTTGTAACATAATTTAGAGATTTTCCTTTTTTAAAGAAATAAAATGCTATACATTGGAATATACCACCATGTATTTGTTAATTGCTTATTTATTGATATTTAGATTTTGTATTTTTTGCCATTGTGAATATTTCTGCAGAGAACATTCTTGCATGGCTCCCTGTGTACATATGTTAGGGTTTCCCTAGAGTAAACATCAACACATGTAATTTATGGATCTAGGGCCTCTGTAACTTCACCTTTACTAGATATTTTCATTCTTTCCCCCAAAAGGTTGGTACCAACTTCCTCACCCATCAGCAGGATATAAAAGTTTCCCCATATCTTAACTCACAATTGGTATTAATACTTCTCAACCTGATGGGTGTGAAATGACATCACATAATTAGTCATTTTACATTTCTATGATTATTTTTGAAGTTGAGCATCTTTTAATATACTTACTAGATTTTGGAATCATTTTGGTAGTGAAGTATTAATATATGTCCTTTGTTCATTTTTATATGGGCTTGTTTGGCTTTCTTTTCCTGACTTTCGTAAGTCCTTTATATATTTTGGAGACTAATTATCTGTGTCTTACGCTTATCCTCTTTCAGTCTGTGATTTGTCTTTTTGCTTAGTTTATGTTATCTTTTGGGTATTGAGGTCATAATAGAAACTTCGGTAATTTGTTTTTCTATTTTCTGAAACAGTTGAAATTTAAGATGGATTCTGGCAAATCTCACTTCTAAATCTCTTTTTGACTACTGTTTAACATCTTTAATAATTTATATATTTACAGTAGAAACTAAGCTTTGCTTCAGCCCCCTGGGCTGCGTTGGGGGTTTTCCAATCCTCTCCTCAAAGCCTGTGCAGCCCTCATGGACCAAGTATCTAGTTTAAGTTCTCTGTTGGGCCACGGCCCAAGGCCAGGACTCCAGGCCCAGCCTCGAAGGCCTGTATTCTTGAAAAATACACCTTTAGGATGTCACGTGCAGCCCAGGTCCACCTCATATTCCTAACTTTTACTTCTGTATTTATTCATGGCTTCTGAGAACCTCCTATCTTTCTCTTAATTTCAGATCATATTATAAGATTTATTTTGGATATGTTTGATCCTGTTTTCCAGTGTTGATAGTCAGAGGAATGCCCATGTCAGCTTAGTCTCTCAGTTTGCCAGGAGCTCTCTGGAGAGGCTTAACATCTGATTCTGGTGGGTACTATTAGTGTCTCTTGGCTACAGTACTGATCTAAGGACCTCAGCTTTATTTGCTTGTTAATAGATTTAGCACAAGAAGGAGGTCAGTAGATCTACCTGGAAAGACAGAAGATATTAATACACATTTTCATCTCAGGCATTTTATATTTAAACTTTCATCAAGCACGTGGGTGAAACGAGTCCTTTAGAAAGAAAGAAAAATATTAAGGCTATGCCTTCCTTAGACAAGTGAAAAGCTCTTTTAGCAAATATTTGACAAATGTCTAAATCAATCCATATATGAATGTAAATTTGTCTGTTTACTCTCGATTGAGCTCAAGGCTGACTCACACCCATTTGCAGCGCTTGTTCTGTGAACATGAAGGACTCTATAATCCTAATTTCAGCTGCCTCACCACCTTGCACATACACGGCGTCAATGAGAGAGAGGGAAGAAATGGATCAGGTTTCACCTTGAATCACCCCAACAGCTATTCCTTCCTGTTAAAGACAAATGGAGTCTGGGCCAATGATTTCATGGATTTGATATGGAGAAGATGTCCCACAAGGCCCCAAGCATATACCAAGTTTTGTATAAAATGATCTGTAAGTTTTGTGCCGGCCTTTGATCTTACCCTTAAGACGGATCTGAGATTTGAGGACCTTGGCTTCCTAGCCTCCTATTGGTACCTACCACACCTGTCTCTTTAGCATCCTCTGTAGCCAGCTACTTTGATCTGCCCATGCCCACAAGACCAGGGCTCTGCCATGTGTCCCACGGTCCCTGACTGCTTGCTCTGGGTAGTGGAGACAGAGAAACAAAGGACTCAGAAGCCCAGGGCACTGGTTGGGACTGAATTCTGGCATCTTTTGAGTGATTGTGACTGGTCTGATCTCTGGATTCCTGAAAACTTGGTGACTCTGACCATTTAGTAATTTGTCAGTTTCTTCAGATGTTTCTGAACCTCCAGTTTCATGAGGTCCAGGATTCCCATACACAAGCCAATCTGATAAAATCTAGAATCTCACTTTTCAAAGTGAGAGCTAAAGGCCTGGCAGCTTTGGCATCACTTGGGAGCTTATTATTGAGGTCCCACCTGAGACATATGGAACATAATTTGTATTATAATAAGATCCCCAAGTGATTCATATGTGCTGCTCTACTTGACTGAATTTCAACTCAGTATTGGGTATCAGTATCAGGATCCTTTTGTCAAAACATGCACCCCTCACAATAATGGACACATCCCCCTTTACCTGCCCAATGAGAGTACTCTCTTGTTTAATGACCAGTTCTCATGAGTCTGTGCTACTGATAGAAGTATGACCGTCACTTGGGTGTGTTAGCAAAGGAAACAAAGATTAGAACCAGTGCATCTCATCTTCACTCTGCCTGCTTCTGACCTGGACCACACCCTGATTCTTCTGGACTGAGCAATATTTGATTATACTTCTCCAGTCCTGGTTGCTCTGGGGACTTGGACTAGGACATTCACATACTCCTCATGCTCTGCAACTCCCTGCTGCATGCCAGGTGAGCAGTAGCACAGACCAAGGTATTTGGCTTATTGTCATGGAGCAGAGCGAACGTCCACATCTACCCATGTCAGGTCTAGGACCTTGGCCTTGTTAACACTGACCTCTAAACTGAGCTTGTTATTGTGAGGTTCCTTGTCAGGTAATGAGTGCTTAAGCACCCACTGCTTCCAATTATAATGAATTATTGACAATATGGGCTCAGCCCTCAAGCAAGTTTCACAGTCTGAAGTGGGGAAATGATATAAAGAAGAGAGGACAAAAGACATGCAGAATGGAAAAAAAATAATAGCATGTAGGCCTGCCAGGTGGTTATCTTGGACCACATGGTGAGTATTTCATTATCAGGCAGTTGTGACACTTAAAAAATAGACACGTTCTCAATATAGTAACGACGGCCTTCCATACTATGGCTTGATTATTGGGAGTGTAGATGCTTGGAAATTTGCTGGCTCATGTAATCAAAACATCCAGAAGGTAGTTTTCCTGCCTGATTCTTTTTGAAAGTCTGGAGAAGTCATCTCACAAAATTCACTACCCAGAAAACAATTCATGAGGTTAACAGGCTTTACTAATTCTCTCAAATTTTTACTCCAACTCAAGTGAGGAAAATATTGCAGAAAGATATGCCGAAGTGCATTTTAATTATAAACCGATTTTTGTTGTTTAAAGAAAGAGAAAGGTTTTGGTTATCCTATATATTTGGAAGAAAATATTTATGGCCCACCTGAGGTAAGAGTGGAGGGACTTACCAGCAGATTTTTTTAAAAGAAATGTTTCTAGGTAGATGTGATTTTTGTTTATAATATTGATTATTTGTAAATCTGTCAGACTTTTGGGTTTGTAGATTCTGCAACAATGGCTGCATTTGAGCATTTGAGTATTATCTTGTTTGCTATTTTTCTGGAAGTAAAAATTAACATTTAAGAAAAATGACACGAATTTGTCCTGCTAATGAAACACTTTTTTTTTTTTTTTTGAGACAGAGTCTTGCTCTGTCACCCAAGCTGGAGTGCAGTGGCGCGATCTCGGCTCACTCAAGCTCCGCCTCCCGGATTCACTCCATTCTCCTGCCTCAGCCTTCCAAGTAGCTGGGACTACAGGTTCCCCGCCACCATGCCTGGCTAATTTTTTGTATTTTTTTTAGTAGACACGGGGTTTCACCGTGTTAGCCAGTATGGTCTCGATCTCCTGACCTCGTGATCTGCCCGCCTCGGCCTCCCAAAGTGCTGGGATTACAGGTGTGAGCCACTACACCTGGCCTGAAACACTTTCAAATAAATATATTTTATTTATAGGAAGGGATTTAATTTTCTTGCTTTGATTATGGCAAGATTTCATTTCAGGAAGTGCAGAATTAGAACTGTTTCTGCTCAGATTGAAGACATCCACTGGATAGATGTCCTTTGACCCAGTATTTCCTAAGCACATGGTCCAAACAGTGCAGGGCACTGGGAAGTCCCCATGTCTAATGACAAATGCTCATGACTAATGAGTCAGTGTGGGCGGATTGGTAGAATTTCAACATTGATCACAATCCTATATAAAAACCTGCTGCGGAGATGATTAACTAAAATGTATAAAACTCTGTCCCTCATTATCAGCGCCTTTATATCAAGGTAGATGCAAACAGATAGCTAGAAAGTGGCCAACTAAGCAAACAATGCTCCACAGAGTCCCTTTTTCAACAATGTCATCTGCATTGCTTACACAGTGGGCACTGGCTCCGGGCTGGGCTCTTAGCCGGGACAATCAGCCAAAGACCAAACAATCCAGCTGGACAAATCCAAAAGCATCCTCAAAGGAAGAGAAGGAACAACAAAAACAACAAATTGACCCAAAATGACAGTCATAGAAGACAGCCAAAACTTTGCAAGGGATATTATAGCATAACCAGGAGTTCTGGAATAAGTCTATGCCTATGTGAGGTTACCAGTAGAACACTTCAATTGGGAGCTCATCTTTAATTTTGTTTTGAGTGATGGCGGATCAAGGGCCCTTGTCTATATGGTGACAACAAAGTTGATGGATTCTGGTCTTAGCTCTGACACCGCTGAGCAGTGTGACTTGGGCCTACATACTCCTCTGGGGCCTCAGTGAAGAGGGTAGCAATATTAACCATTCCAGTGAGTGCCCACCATATGCAGCCAAGATGGTCTCGGGGACCATGGCTTTAGGGAATGGAAGCAGATGAACTGTGAAGTCACTCAGCAAGAAGCTCCATGGCTGAGAAAAATCAGCTTAGAAAATTGGATCAGACCTGGGTGGTGACTATATCAGAAACCTGCAAGAGGAAAGAAACACTGTAAATGCATTAGCCAGGGCAAAATTGATCATTTAAAAAATAAAGATAAAACAATGGATTAAATAAGCCATGCTAAATAGCTTATGCCCTGATAGAAATGGGATAAATAATTGGAATTGCAGGTGAGGGTTAGGGGGAAGGTTCTATTTTAATCCAGAAAAGAAAAGACTCATTTTCCCTTCAGTGTGAAGCATGTGCTTTAGTTTCAGATTCGTCTTCATGTTACAGGTGAAAGATAAAGGCTCCTGGTCCACCCTGGATGTTGGGTAAAATGATTCCACTAATTGTCCCAATCAGCTCCCTGAAGGTTAAGATGGCATTTTCTTTGCAGACACACTTTTAGTTTGTAAAATCATTAAGTTTTGGAGGATACTGGATGACACACATTGCTGCAATTATCCCTTAGCCTGGAGTGGTCAACTTAGTGGAACAGAATGTGACACTAATAAGAAACAATGTTATGGATAAAATCTCATGCAAGCTATTTGACTTCACAGAGTGGGGAAAGTCCATGTTTCATGAATACATCCCATCTCTGGACAACAGGCTTGCAAAAATAATGTTTTGGTATCGATCGAGATGGGAAGTGAGTGAATATGTGTGGTCAGTATGGGCCATCAGTATGATGAGACAGATAGCACAAAGCAGTTACCCTACAACCAGTGGGTCTCAAATACATGCAGGTACACTTTTCTTATGATAAGGTATTTTACTTTTTTTTTTTTTTTTTTTTAGTTTGGGATATGACCTTTATTGAGCTTATCCACCAGAGTGGAAATAATGTCTGTACAAAACCAAATGCGTGTTACTATAACTTCTGCATCACAATTAAAATCCAAACAGTTTTTTAAAAACAGTCAACTCAATCAAAACCCACTACTTCAGAATCAATAGCTTCTTTGAAGCCACAGTAACACTTAAATATGGTTAAGACTCGAATGCAGAAATTTGGTTGGTTGGAAAGCTAATTAAACTTCCAACTTGCTCAAATAGAATTACAAAAAGGCAAAATTGTGTTTTTCACAGAGATACAGTCCACTGGAATCACCAACACTGGACAGCTGTTAGAGTATTTAGAGTCCTGAGATAACAAGGAATCCAGGCATCCTTTAGACAGTCTTCTGTTGTCCATTCTTCCCAATCAGAGATTTGTGGATGTGTAGAATGACACCACCACCAGCAATTGTAGCCTTGATGAGGGAATCCAATTCTTCATCTCCACGAATAGCAAGTTGCAAGTGACGAGGGGTAATACGCTTTACCTTTAAGTCTTTTGATGCATTTCCTGCCAGTTCAAGTACCTCTGCGGTGAGGTACTCCAAGATGGCTGAGCTGTACACAGCGGCAGTCGCCCACACGTCCATGACTGGTCGTCCTAGATTTCAGGTGTCGATGAATACGGCCCACTGGGAACTGCAAGCCGGCTCTCTGCGAGCGGGAAACCGCCTTTGTCTTGGCCTTTCCGGAGTCCTTTCCAGCCTTACCGCCAGCCATTTCGAATTCTGCTGAAGCTCAAGCAAGCAAGGCAGAGAAAAGGCTAATCGGACCCACGGTGAGATCCCACCACCTACTCCTTCGTCGCAACGCGATTCAAACTGCCGGTATTTTACTATTTTATGTAGCCATAACTATAGCAGTAATAAAGTTTCCATCATCCATTATCTGAATGCTTACTCGTTCTAGGCATAGTAGTAAAGAGGTGCTTGAATTTTCTCCTTTAATACCCATAGCAATCCATGAGGGAAATATTGTTTCTCCATGTTATAGATGAGGAAACCTAGTCTCAAAGATGTGTGGAGACTTGTCCAATATCAGTCAATTAGGGAGTGATAATTCAAAGACTTGGTGTTCTTATTTAGGTGGACTCAGCTAAATAAGGATGACATGGGAATTGGCTTCTCAAACCTAGAAGTAGATTTTTATTTTATCACGTCGATTGTGCTTTTCATGCTAAGATATCAACACACGTAGTAAACGAATGAATGCCCTGACTGAATTGGTGTCTTTCCTTAAAACCTAAGGCACTGGGCATTTTGTGGCTTGCCAACCTGAGAAAGAGGTCAGTCTTATAGAACACTGATGGTTAAGATGCCTGTCTTCTGATTGATAGAGATATTTTTACAATCAGGTGGCAATGATTTTAGACAAAATTAATTGAAATCATACTATGAACTGGGCATTGCCCAAGTGCTTTATACATTATCTCATTTGATCCATAGGAAACTAAAGCACAGACAGCTGAGGCTTAGAGAGTCTAGGTAAGTAGCTGAAGGTCAGGTAGCCTGTAATTGGGAGAATTAGGATGTATAAACGATCCATCTATTTTCAGGATCAGAACACTTAACTGCCTCTATACTATATGATTTTATTTTCTGATCTGTGTTACTAAATATTTGGACATGTAACCATTTATCAATTTAGATAGCTTTCCTTTATGGGATTCCTTCTTGAGTGGATCAAGTGATATTTTATTATTAGCTTTAAATTATTGAAAAAGAAGAAAATTGCCTTAATTTTACAATTTTTTTAAGATAAAGTTTTTTCAAATTGAATATGGTTTTACTTATTCAAATGAGTTTTCTTAGCTGTGCTTTGGTGAGGGATGCTGGATTTTAATGCACTTACTACTTTATCTTATAACCACCTCTTTCTAAAGTGACAGTTTCTACGTCCTCACCTTTAGCTCATGCATATGTATACACAATATATAGACTTTGTACTCAAACCACTTTGCTTTCCAATTTTCTCCTATATTAATTAGGGTACAGGTTTGGCAGCTGTAAAAATTAGATGTCAAAATGTAATACTTCAAACAACATAGACTTTGTTTAGGAAGGCATTTCAGGGAGAGTAGGCAGCTTGGCTCCATGATGTCACCCAGACACTCAGGTTCTTTCTGTCTTATTGCTCTGCACCCCTAGGCAACTGTCCCCATCCAGGTGCTCAGTGGTGGCACCCTCCTTCACATCTGCATTCTGGCCCATGGGAAGGGGGAAGGGACAGAGAAAGTTAAGGACAAAAAATTTCCTTTATAAACATGTATGCCATTGGCTAAAATTCATATTTTATTGGCCAAAATCTAGTTATATGGCCATGTCTAGTTAGCTACAAGAGGGGGTTGTGAAATGTAGACTGTGGCTGAGCCACCTTTCCGGTAGTTCCTTACCTAAAAGGACAAGAGAAGAATGGACATGGGAAATAAGGAACAGTCTCTGTTCACAGCTTGTCCCTCTAGCATCCAAGTATCCCTTCCTACCCTTCATCCCACACAGAGGACAGGCCCCCTTCTTCCCAAAGAGGCAAACCAAAGTCCATTTATTTACTGCACCAGCTGAGAGTCCAGGCCTCTGGGATACGTCCAGGCCTCTCTATCAGGGTAGATGTGCCTCCAGTGACCCTGGCACTAAAGGATGAGTTATCTGCTATGAAATCCCTGTTTGAAATGGAAAATAGGAAGCAAACAGCAGAATCTAGTCAGTAGGAGTCAGCACTTTGTTGTTGCCACATTTCTCTGGGCAAGAACTGCTTGGCAGTCTTCATTAGGTCATCTTGGCCACTCCAGACTCACTCTCTGGGTATAACTCCCTGTCCATTGTCCTGGATGGCCTCTGTCTTTTGCGGCCACATCTGTGGTGGGTGTTGGAGAATATGCCCTCATTGGTAGCTTCCCCCCCTTGTACAGCTTGCTTTCTACTGGTGCAGGTTTGGGAACCTGAGATTTGGTTTAGTGATTAAACAGTCGTAACTCTGTCAGCCAGGTTTTTGTTTTCTTTGGCAATGTAATACCTGCAAAAATTCCAGTCTGTCTGCTTCCAGTTCCACATTGAAGTAGCCTTTGGCTATAGTTTTTAGCTACCTTTTGATTTATTGGCTTTGTAGCTTATTTATTGGCTTGGTAGCCCACTCCTAACTCCCTCAGTTTAAGAGCTTCTTCCTTGAGGTCATCTGAAGCAATAGACTCGAATGGGAAATCCAGGCCTGCCCCACCTGAATGTCTGCAGCTGAACTGGCTCCCATTGTGTGGCCTGGGAGAATATAGGAGGTTCTTCAAGGATGCTCTGAGCAACAGTATTACCTTCTGCCTGGGAAACAGAAAAAGTTGGCTTTTCTAGCAGGAGTCTTCACTTTCCAGCCGTCAATATCTGTATCTCTGTCCTTACAGCATGTGACCTGGTCTCAGATATTTTTGGTTTTGTTATGGCAATATGCGCCTCTAGGTAGCAACTCTATGTTAGAATACAGGCTAAACTGCTGTAACAAAGAGGTTTGTGAAAGTAGCTTAAACAAGCTAGAAATTTCTTCCTTTTTTACCCAGTGGTCTCAATCAAGGCAGGTAGGCAACCCAGGATGGGTCGGTACTTCCGCTCTGCAACATTGACTAGAGAAAGCCCCGATTCCTTCTGTTTGTTACTCTGCTGAGTCCCCTGGGGTTGCTCTCAGCTGCAGCACTGAAACTGGCTCCCATAATCCTGCTCACATTCCAGTCTGCAGGAAGGGGCAAGTGGGAGAGAAAGTGGAGGGTGAACATTGTCCTTAGGAAACATGAGCTAAAAGGTATGCACATCCTTCCTGGTTATACATTATTGGCCAAAGCTTAGTCCTTTAACCACTCCGAGGTGCAAAGGAGGCTGGTGGAAATAGGGAGATATAGTCTCTAGTGGGATAGCCATTTGCCTAAATAAAATTCAGGGAAATCTATAACCAAAAGGAAGAATGAAGAGTGGATAGTGGGGGGAGTCAGATAGTCTCTAACAAATCCTGCTGACGGATTATAAAATGAGGTTAAAACATGACTGGAGTCGTGGCAGGCCCTTAAATATTTTCTTTTTCCCAAAGAGCCTATCCATCATGAAAAGTGATAGGAAAGAAAAATCTCCTCTTGGTCCTGTTACTCAGCTCTCTCCCTGTGTTCTTACAAATACAATGTGAATTGAGTTTTAAGAAAAAAAATCACAGGACAAGTGGTCAAATGTTTTAAGTTCAAATATCCATCATTTTCTGAGTTCCTTTCAGCCAACCACATTATAATTTCATCATGAAAATTCTGTGTCTGGAAAGGTGCTTATAACTAGTTCCAAGCAGCATGATTTAGATGGTTTTTTATCTTTTCTTAATACTGCTATCATTGCCAGCCCAGATAGAGTAATTCAGACTTGGTAGTGGTAATGTGTGCCTGAGAGCAAGCACACTTATGCTGGTGAATGAAGAAGTAAAAATGATGAGCTGAGCGGCCAGCTTACCCTGTCTGAATCTCTGCTGCCCCTGAAAACACTGAACCTGTAGACGAAACTGCTTTCTGAGTTTATACTGAGGAACAAGGTTTATTTAGGTTAGAGGAGGAGGAAAACACAGAGGAGACATCAAGCCTGGGAAAGTGAGTAGGGTTGGAAAATGTGGTTTGAAAGGTATACATATGTATTGTTTTCTGATGTGCTAAGTTCATCTGGACATCTATAAGCAATTTCCTTGCTATCTCAGTTGAACTGTTATCATCTCTAACACACAGTTGTCAAAATTCACTTCTGAACCTTGCGAGTGTGCACACCTGTGCCTTTGCATCCCTCACCATTCGGTGAGTTGACAAGTAACTGCAGTTCTGATGCTCTGGCCTTTGTCTCATTCCGACCTTGAAATTGTTGTGCTCCTCCCCCATGTCCACATAGCATCTCCTCAACTCTGATAACATACTTTTCTAGTGTTTTGTGAGCTTTAGTTGCTGCCATCCTGCGTGGGTGTTGAAGGTTGCCGGTTCTAGTAAGTTTGCGTTTCGCGGTCTCTACCATGGTATCTCTGCCACCTTTGCTGTTAGCAGTTCTGAGGTAAGGAGTTCTGGGTCTCAGCCACAACAGTGAACTGTGTCTTTGTGTCCTTCACTTCCTTTCCCTCTTGTTTTTGCGTCTTTGCCATTGAAGTTTCCCTCTTCAACCCAAAGCCCTAGGTAGCCTAAAGTGATCTACACAAGCATGATGCCTCTCTGTAGTTTCATGCTTTGTTTTTAAAAATGCATGGAAATCTTGCATTCTACAGCACAATTTATTCATTTGTTAAATAAATGAAAGATCTAAATTACTACCAGTTAAAACGTTTATCTCCGTATGCTTCCATTACTTAAGAAAAACATGATTTGCAGGAAAATAAGCTATGTTTATCCTGTGGCTTTGCACAATCTTTTGACACATGGCTCCAAACCTCCAAGGAGTCAAAGTATTCCTCTTTGAGAACCATATACTATCTTAGTCAAAGAAATTAAGCTCTAACTGTGAGATATATGCTAAGGAATATTGTTTTCTCTCAGAAAGCTAGAAATCATATCACAAAAAAGACTACCTCCTTTAGATCCAGTCCTACCAACGAACCATTCTGGTTTCCGCCCATGTCTTGTTTGACCCATGTAAGTGTTTACTGTCTCTCTTTTGACCCTAACCAAAGGCACAAAGTATCTGAGATTTCTGTCTCTGACCCTTAAATGTAACTTCATACTATTTAGTGTTTTTTGACTTCGATATCGCCAGTCATTTGAAGATATATTTTATTCATTTGCCTTTCAATTTTTTTGTATTGCTATTTCTCTGGCTTAGATATTACCAGTATGTTCACTTTTAACTCTGTGGTTTAACCTCCATGTACACCATTATTAAAATCAATTTTAAAAAGTCATAAGCATGCTGTGGAGACCCATCACTGAACATTTTTATGAATGATTTAGAGTGGGGCTAAATAATTACATTTTGTGGCTGAAAGACTCTCAGTTGATAAGTTAGGGGAATAAACCATTTCTTTGCCTTCTTAAATATATGCTAGAACTATGTATTTTTATATCCATTTTATAATGTAGAAGCATCTTGATAGCATAGTTGAGAACTCTGGGGGATTTTGCCTCCATCCACATTTCTCTAAATTTGACTCCTTAAGTATTTGGGCAAGTACTTGGTTAAGTTTAAGTATCAACGTCATGAAGAGTTGTATGCATCATACAAAAGGAATAATGTCTTACCCCTAGCAACTGGGGAATAAGGGGACACAGTAAATATGTATCAACAAATATATCAAGGGCTTAATGGGTAGCAAGAATGAAGTGATTAAGTATTCATGCCCTCCACATGTATTCACCAAGCTCTGCTGCTTCCCAAACACTGTGCTAGCCCCAGAGAGGTGATAGAGAATGAAACAGACATGATTCCTGCTCTCATAGGTCCATGGATGTTACCCTATATTTATTGAGCACATATCACATGACAGACATTTTTCTGCATCCTTTACATGTACTGGTTGTTAATCTTTACAATAACATTATGAGGTATGAAATACATTTATTTACAACTAGGAATTGTTGGAACCAAGATTTGAACCCTAACATTTCTCCCCACAGCACAGAGCCCTTGACTTCCCCACTGTCCTCTTACATAATCAGCTGGTATGTCCAGCGTTATCAACCTGTAAGCTGTGATTAGTGCTAAGAATACCAGGTGCTGTGAGAATTTAATTGGGATTGGTAAACGTGGGTTCAGAGAAGGCCACATAGAGAATAGTTAAAAGTAGCCAGTGAAGTGTGAACGGAACAGAGACTGGACCAAGTCACAGAGCTTGGTGTGTTCAGTTTTTACCTGACTAGAGGAAATTTCCAGATAACATTCATCCAGTCCTTAATCTATGTTCTTAACTCTTTCCAGGATGTACTATTCGCCTGCATTGCTCTTCGCACCTGACTGTACAACCTAAAGGAGCCCTCCCCTTGCTTTTCTGTAGCTTTGAATCCAGTCCCTTTAAAAATATTTTCTGGAGAAGAGGAAGATAAATGTGTTTCTGGCAATAGCATTCTGCTGGAGGCTAAGCCACATTGCAGCTGTGTTTGTGAGGCTGAAGGCGTCATTCTTGTAACTGTGAGAGGATGGGTCTTTCTAGGAGTGAGCACACATAATTCCTTAGAGAAAGAATTTTGGGTTTTCACTATCAGAGTCATCCTCATTCTGGTTTTAGCCTTTCCTGGATAGGAATAGGTTTCAGCCACTAGAACTCTGACAGCTCAGTTAACTTATTACTTCTTGATATGATATAACTCCACAACCTGAGATCTTCTGTACTTCATTTCATAGCCAATGTGGTCTTAATCAGACATTTGAGGGAATCCATCTGTCTCTATTTTTCTTGCCTCCACAATCTGAATTGCACAAATTCATTTCTGACTGTTCTTTTGAATTTTTCTTCTTTATGTGACCTGATAATATTCACTTCTGCCTGGTTGTAAGGGACTATT
This sequence comes from Papio anubis, assembly GCF_008728515.1. Taxonomy (NCBI): domain Eukaryota; kingdom Metazoa; phylum Chordata; class Mammalia; order Primates; family Cercopithecidae; genus Papio; species Papio anubis. The sequence goes on from NC_044979.1 coordinate 31,437,871, forward strand.
ATTCTTTTTTCACATATCTTAATTTATAAGACCTGTACCTCTCCAAGAAAGTGGAGAGAAGAAAGTGCTTAAGTCATTTCATTAAACTTAATTTGTAGTCTCCAGGCTTATTTGTATATTATTTACCTGCTATCCTTTGAATGCAATAATATGCCTTAATATGTATATCTGTTTATTTTCTCTAGCAAGATAGTGTACTATTTAAGGGTGAGCACTATGCTTTTATAAAATAATTGTTCACAGAATCCTGTATGTTGATCAACCATGGATACACAAGAACGTGTCTTAAATAACTAACACTGTGGTAATTCTTTATTCAGTTGTCTGTGATTATTTTTTGTAATGCCAACCTTGAATTTAGTTTGTCAGCTAAAAATACATCCTTTATTTTATATTAACTAAGGATAAACAAGTTAATCATTGATTGACCTTTCCTAGCTTTCTTACTTTTGGCATTGAAGAGTATTAGCCTTTACATACTTTGGTTTCCACTGCCCTTTAAATAAATGTCCAAATGCCGCAATTAACCTAATAGATTCTTAAGAAAGACTCATAGCAAAGGCAAACTAAACAAAGTAGTCAACCTACCAACCAACATAAGACATATTCTATTCTTGAGGAGAATAGAAAAAATCATTTATGGCCATCTTTTAGAGATGCTAGTGAGACTCCTGCATTGGTAAGGTTGACGCAACATTACCCGTAAGTTTCTTTCTAAGATGCTATTTTAAAATTTCCAGGAGAAATTAAATAAGAAGATTAAAAGGAATGTTAGTTAGCAAAGTAAGTAGAAAAATGAGGGCTTTGGAATTTGTTGTGAGGAGGGCAATAGTTATTTTGAGTTAGATGCTAAGTGCTGTGTGATGCTCTCAAAGCATAAATTAATAAGTATTTGTAATTTATACACATCAGAAAATATATTGCAATGTGAGCTGATGTCACTAAATAGCACTGGCTGAGGCATTTGTCTAGAATGTTGCGTGAGATTGAGGAAGCAGTGGACTCATCAGTAACTCAGATTGTTGCAGGAGACGTTTTTTTTTTTCCTATGAGGTTTTTTTTTTTACAACTTCAAACTAGAAAGTGAAGAATTATAAAGACATATTTACATTGTTCAGTTGTCTTGGTGAGACTTCTGCCCTCTGAAATTATTGAGATAATACCAGTATTTTCCAAAACATGAAGGACAGAATTTGACATCTATTTGAAGCAATGTTTTATAAATTCTCGATTACTATTTTTGGCTTTTGACTTTTTAGTTATCTATGAATGACATGAAATGCTATTAATCTATTGTTTGTTAACCTAGTTACAAGCTACATGTCCTATTATGCTCAGTGCAATTTTATAAAGAATAATTTATACTAAGCATGCAAAAGCATGCCTTGGGTAAGGATTAATCCATAAGCCCCTAGAGATTACTATTTTTCACAGAATCTTTGCAACCTGAGTGTTTTCATGTACTGATTCAGAGCACATCATTGAATTTGTGTTTGGAAGAGAATAAAATATACTCTTCTATTTTCTTTCTTAGCAATTATAGGAGCTCTTGTCGTATGCTGTGGCTCGTTAGCTCTGGCACACCTTGAAAATCTTTATTTCCCATTACTCCTGATAATTATTTTAAAAATCATCCTCTATTTTAACTAATGCCTTTTTTTCCCTTGGCTATTCTAAATTTTACTTCCATTCCAAGGCATTCAGTATCAGCTCTGCTTACAGACAAATTGTTTCATTGCCCTTGAGAGCATTTTCTGGAAACTTCAAAAGTATCCCTTCATCCGTACCAAGCAGTGAGCCTACTGGAGAGAGGTGGAAGGAGAGGTGAGGCGGGTATATGAGTGCCAGATGGATGGGGACAGAGGAGACTTGGAAAAGCAGAGGAAGAGAGAGTTCAGGAACAGGCCAAGGTATAATAAAGAGCAAGGATTATGAATACAAAATACACCTCAGTTGCAAGGTGAAAAGTAGGGGTCTCCAAGAATTCTGACTCTGAATGTCACTCATAATATTTGGCTCACATGAAACATTTAATAATTGATAGGAATTATCAGGCTCATAATCTTAACTATATTTTGTAACCCATTAGAAGTTAGAAGGAAAAGTGGCCATGAAAACTAAATAGGATAACAGTTAGGCTGATAGGATGATGGAACTGGATTATCAGAGGAGATGAAAACTTGGTTGAAGACCCATCATTATCATTTGTTTAATATTGTGCTTTCCCTTGTCTAGAACCTTGTCTGAGACCTCATCTGACATTCCTGAGGCAAAAACATATCACAGTCAGAAGGAGGACTGGGCAAGACCAGAGCACTGTGTCCTCCCAAAAGAGGTTTTCTCATGCATTTATAGGACTACCTTTCCCTTAGTTAATTTCTAACCCATACTGAGCAATTTATTTTGTATGCCAGCTACTGTTCTCGCTGTTCTGCACGTGCCAGCTCATATAGCTCATATCAACTCTCTGAGGTCAGTACTACTACTATTGCCATTAAAATAAGGAGAAAACAGGCACAGAGAAGTTAAGTAGCTTCAGTAAGATCACACAGCCAGGAAATAGGAACTGGGTTTTGAGCACAGGCAGTCTGGCTCTAGAGTCTTCATTCTTAATCACTGCTGTCTCCTTCCTATCTAATATAGCTCAGTAAGGGCTTTGCTCCATGAGAATCACATTCTAATTGGTGAAGACACGGGGCTATGATTCCTTTCTTATGGCCTCTGTTGATGGAGACTCCACATTCATCTTATCTTCTATATTCTTACTAATTCAATGAAATACATGAAAGTACAGTATAAATTGCAAAAACCAATATAAATATAATTTAATTATCTCCCAAACAGGGGAATTTGTCCCTTAGGTCTTCCTTAAATGTAAGTTTCTTTATATTTTAAATCTTGTATGAGTACAGAATTCTGCTCTACCAAAAAGGGTAGACACTAACAACATGTGGCTGTTTACATTTAAATTAAAGACTGGACACGGTGGCTCATGCCTGTAATTCCAGCACTTTGGGAGGCTGAGGGGGGTGGATCACCTGAGGTCAGGAGTTCGAGACCAGCCTGGCCAATATGGCGAAACTCCGTCTCTACTGATAATATAAAATTATCCGGGCATGGTGGCATGTGCCTGCAGTCCCAGCTATATGGGAGGCTGAGGCAGGAGAATTGCTTGAACCTGGGAGGCAGAGCTTGCAGTGAGCCGAGGTCGCGCCACTGCACTCCAGCCTGAGTGACAGAGCGAGACTCTGTCTCAAAAATAAATAAAATAAAATAAAAAATAAAAAAATTTAAATTTAGAACTCAGTTTCTTAGTCACGCTAGCCACATTTCATATGCACAATTGTCCTATGTCGCTAGTGACTGCTGTCTTCAATAGCACAGCTATAGAATGTGCTTGTCACAGTAGTAAGTTCCACTGGCCAGCACTAGACAGATTACAAAAGGCAGTATTTCCTTTGAAATGAGGCAACATAATAATTAAATCACATTGGCATTGGGCTATCTTATTTTTAAGCTTTTTTATGCTTATAGAATTAATATGATATAATGTGTCTTCCCCTTGGTCTTCTTACTTACTTATTAATTCCTTTAAGCAAATTTATTTGTTCTTGTTCCTTTTGTTTTCCTCCATTTTTCTACTTCAACTCCTTCTTCTGTACTGAGTGTGTGTGAAAGCAGCTGCCAGAGCCCATTAAATGCATCAACCCCTTTGCCTGTGGGCAGTCTGCTTTCAGCCTTGCTTCCTCAGACAACCTTTTCTGACCTGCAAGAGGATTCTCTCATACAGCCAGATTGGACCTGAGGTTCTGCAGCACCCTTAAATATGTATTTTTTTTTCCTTAAAAGTGTTCACACTTCCTTTTTAAAATATTTTTGTAATTCCTCCTATTAAGGGTAGACCTCATATTTAATATACATGTCAAAGATGTTATCCATATTATATTTAGTAAGTCACACAAGATGAACAATTTTATGTATCTTTTAGGCCAGCAAATGTTTTAACAGTGTCTTGCACTTTTTTTTTTTTTTTTTTTTTTTAGGCAGGGTCTAACTGTGTTGTCTATGCTGGAGTGCACTGGCATAATCTTGGCTCACTGCAATCTCCGCCTCCTGGGCTCAAGTGATCCTCCCACTTCAGCCCCCCAAGTATCTGGTACTACAGGTGCAAGCCACCATACCCAGCTAATTTTTGTGTTTTTTGTAGAGATGGGGTTTCCTCACGTTGCCCAGGCTGGTCTCGAACCCCGGAGCTAAAGCCTTCCACTCGCCTTGGCCTCCCAAAGTGCTAGGATTACAGGTGTGAGCTACCATGCCTGGCCACCTTGCACATTATTATTATTTATACTTTAAGTTTGGGTACATGTGCAGAATGTGCAGCTTTGTTACATAGGTATACACGTGCCATGGTGGTTTGCTGCACCCATCAAGTCATCATCTGCATTAGGTATTTCTCCTAATGCTATCCCTCCCCTAGTCCCCCACCCCCTGACAGGCCCTGGTGTATGATGGTCCCCTCCCTGTGTCCATGTGTTCTCATTGTTCAACTCCCACTTATGAGTGAGAACATGCAGTGTTTGGTTTTCTGTCCTTGTGTTAGTTTGCTGAGAATGATGGTTTCCAGCATCATCGATGTCCCTGCAAAGGACATGAACTCATCATTTTTTATGGCTGCATTGTATTCCCTGGTGTATATGTGCCACATTTTCTTAATACAGTCTATCATTGATGGGCATTTTGGTTGGTTCCAAGTCTTTGCTATTGTGAACAGTGCCACAATAAACATACATGTGCATATGTCTTTATAGTAGAATGATTTATAATCCTTTGGGAATATACCCAGTAATGGGATTGCTGGGTCAAATGCTATTTCTAGATATAGATCCTTGAGGAATCACCACACTGTCTTCCATAATGGTTGAACTAATTTACACTCCCACAAACAGTGTAAAAGCATTCCGATTTCTCCACATCCTTTTCAGCATCTGTTGTTTCCTGACTTTTTAATGATCACCATTCTAACTGGCATGAGATGGTACCTCATTGTGGTTTTGATTTGCATTTCTCTAATGACCAGTGATGATGAGCTTTTTTTTTCATATGCTTGTTGGCTACATAAATGTCTTCTTTTGAGAAGAGTCTGTTCATATCCTTCTCCCACTTTTTGATGCGGTTTTTTTCTTGTAAATTTGTTTAACAGACCATTTGCCCAGTCACAGGTAGCAGAAATTTAAAAGAGGCCCTCTGTAAGATAATTATCAGGTCTCCATCAAAGATATTGCTGTAAAAATTTCTCCATGGGTGAAAGACTAGGTTAAGTAATATCTATAGTCTTTTACAGGTCTATAAGCTATAATTTAAAATTTTATTAACTTTCAGAACTCCTGACAGCTTACACTAATGATCATAAAATGTAATAAAGCTAACATTTAAACTTATATAGTATGATGGGATATCATTTTCCATATATTACATTAGGAGAACATTAACCATACAGTATTCAATATTGGCAAGGGTGCTGTATAATCATATATTTCTAATAAAAGTATAAATTGGTATAAATATTTTGGAAAACAATTTGGTACTATGTACCAAAAGCTATGAATACATTCAACCTACTGTGAATTTATATCAAGGATATAGAAAACAGAATATAAGAAGAAAGCTATATCAGGAAACTATGTGTTGCAATGATATTTACACCTGTGAAATATTGGTCATGACCTAAATGTCCAAGAAGAAGGAGAAGAGTAAGTAAAATTGGTTATATCAATTCTGTGGGATATTAGGTAGCTAAGAAAATGATGACTATCAGGACTATACAAGGAATGACTGTGTGCCCAGACTTAAACCACATCTTAGGTTAAAAATCGAGTGTTCTTTCTGTTGCTTCTCTTGTGATAGCATGATAATGCTCAATGGGAAACGAAACACAAAAAGTATATGCATATTCATAATTTATGGATTTGTATGGATAAAGACTGAAACAAATAATAATTTTTAATGCTGGGATGATAGGAATATGGACAATTTTTTCTTAGAAATTTTTCTTTATGTCTTTGTGCTATGACTCCACAATGGTGTTTTAACAATTAAAAAAGCAAAAAATACCAAATCAGTTTTATTTTGGTTTCAGAATTGTATTGTTTAGATCTTCAGCTTTCCCACAGATTGCTTATTATTATCCTTCCCAATTTAGAAGAGTTAGATATTTAATAATAGAACACATGTGCAGCAATTCTAGTACAGCATTTTGCTTTCTAAAAATTCATTCAGCACAAATTTCACAGAAGCCCACCTACACTTTTTTGAGCTATTTAATTTTTCACAGTTTTATGCCCATGTTGTGCTATGGCACCCATGCAAAAATAACTTAAGTGTTAACCATTCTGCAGAAAAATAGAAGAAACCTTTGTGATAGCTCTGAAAATGATGAATCAAGTGCTATTTTGGGGAGTTTTCCATGCTTAATAATAATAAATTGAAAACAAGAAGAAAAAATTCCTGTTTTGAGATCTTGCTCTCTTCTGTCACATTCTACCTGAAGTTATTAACCATCATCTCCCTTCCCTTCATTTCTATATCTTTTCTTCCTCTCTCTCTCTGTGTGTCTCTTCTTTGCCTGTTTTTCTCCTGGTTTCACATAAATTGTGGTCTTGCATGCTGAGTTTCCAGGACATTCACTGGGGACTTGTTTTCCTGGAGTATTGTGAAGCAGCATTTATTTGCCTATGGATTTGGTTCTTATAAGGGTCATTGACCTCTTTCTCCTTCATTTTCCTCATTCAACTTCTTATATATATTGTAAGCTTGGAGAGGCTCCCAAGTTCATTAATTTCTTTTGCATGATGCTGTGTACAATTAGAGCCAGATAAGAGCCGGATTCTTATTGACATAATCAGCTTCTAAGATTAGTACTTTTTTCTATAAAGAGAGAGAGAGTCAGAAGGAAGGGAGAAAGGAAGGAAGGAAAGAAGGAAGAAAGGATAAAGGAAGGAAAGAAAGGAGGAAGGAAAGAAAGAAAAGCAAAAAGGCAGGCAGTATCACCCACATGAGGACTGTGGATATGAGTTGGTGGAGGGTGAGGAAAACCTGTTACTAGAAGACAATGTGCCAACCTGATATCACATGAGTTACTATATTTGGGACATCCATGAGATCCTGAGGGATTGTGCAGTCTAATCCCCATTGTGGAATGACATAATGCAGGAAAATAACATTTTTTTGAGTTACATGATTGTTCCCAAGTTTATGCCCAAGTGATGTTTGAAATCCACAAGATTTAAAATGAATAGTTATTATTTGGTATTAAAATGAAGGAATGCCTTATGAATCCAATACCTTTTATTTCTTTCATCACTTGGATCCCAAATTCTCTGTCAGTTGGGATCCAGTCCCCTTGCCTGGCATGGGCCTCAGCCTGAGACTTTTCCCCCTATTGCGGATGTTTGATTCTCCTTTCTCTTGTGTAAGTGATGAGGAGCAAGGAGTCTCTTCAATCAACAAGGAGTCTAGACGTAGGTGGCTCATTTGCCATTGGAAAAGAAACCACTCCAGATCCTCTCTGGAGAACTGTGAGGTAATTAATTCCAGAGCCTCATACCATATATTAAAAAAATACATGTAGATGTATTTGAATCACAGATTAATGGAATCTGTGATTTATTTCTCAAATAGAACTCATCTGGTTTCAATCTGAATGGGTTAGCTCAGACTTTGCCAAGAAGCTTTCTCAAAACTCTTCTCTTTCTAAAAGCACTCATGCCCGAGTTTCAAGCTCTGTCTGGAGGGGTTGGAAGACAGCCACTGATAGATTTCACACTCCACTCTATTTTCTTATGAAACACTACTGAACACCTACCAAAGTTATAAATTCACATACCTCATAGCTAGGACACTAAACTCTGCCAAGGCACATGACTGCAAATACCTACCTCTGGGTTCTCATGTGCTTCCCTGTTCTCTGAAGCCGTTTTGCCCACTGAACTTCATTTTCTTGTGGCCCTTGAAGTGCTTAAAAAAGATTACTTGGGTAATAATTATGTCTTTATGTGAGAGGACTCTTGTTTTCTTTATGATAGCAACAAACATAATATTCTATTGCAAACAATATCCAGAAAAAGTGTCAGTAGTGGTTTTGATTAAATGATAGGTCTTCTTTGTTATTAAAACCAATTACTGATATGTCTGAAAAGAACTTTTGACATTTGGATATCAGACCAGTTAGGGACAGTTTAGTAGTTTAGTGTTGACTTACATGAAAAGCAGATGATTTAAACCCAGGCAACATGGATTTTCATGTGGTTCTTATTTTAGTCAATGCATGTTATTTTCTGGATTTTGTTCCTAAAAATATTAAACAAGCACCTGTTATGCCGCCAGAACAAACAAACAAACAATCAGTGTAAGATAATACAGGCACAGGCATAAAGGTGCAGAAACGTTTTAAAGAGAAACCTGGTTATGGAAGATGCTTCCCTAACATATAGGACTAAAAGTATCTTGCTGTCTTTAAACTCTTTCTCCTCTGTATTAGTTTATTCTTGTACTGGTATAAAGAAATACCTGAGAGTGGGTAATTTATAAAGACAAGAGGTTTAATTGACTCATGATTCTGCAGGTTGAATAGGAAGCATAGTGGCATCTGTTTCTGGGGAGGCCTCGGAGCTTTTACTCATGGTGGAAGGCAAAGTGGGAACAGGTGTCTTACATGGCAGGAGCAGGACCAAGAGAGGGAGGGGGAGGTGCTACACACTTTTAAACAACCAGATCTTGTGAGAGCTCACTTACTGTACAGTAGCAAGGGTGAATGGTGCTAAACCATTCATGAGAACTCTGCCCCCATGATCCAATCACCTCCCACCAGGCCCCACCTCCAGCATTGGGGATTACATTTCAATATGAGATTTGGGTGACAACACATCCAAACCATATCATCCCCACTCCCACTTAATGCCTTTAAAAATCAGGGCCCCAAACGTGTATTTTACCCAAGTGATACTGTATACAGTGCTACTGGACTTAACAGAAACCCGCTGCCCTCCCCCTACTTTTGAATCTTTATCCCCAAGAACAATTGTTTCCAACCCCTTTAGCTCTTTTTTTGGTTATTTGTCTCCACTTTTCACATAACATTTGTATGTTGCTATTTCTTGATTTTTTTTTAACTTTCATTTTGATTGTCTGTCTACTAGGGAAGATGATGACTTAACTCCCCACAATATACACATTGCACATGGATATGCGTATGAACACACATACACTTCCTTTCCTCCAATCTTTCCAGTAGGATTGTGTCATAATTCTGATTTAATTAGTATTCAGTGCTTGTATTATCATGATTCTGCACTTGAAGTTACAGTTAGTCTAGATAGTGTACTAAAATACCATTTCTATTCTTAAACATTTTGTTTTTGCTGAAATTAATCATTTCTTGCTTTGTCATATGCTTAGATTTCTATATAACTTATCAGTTCATCCTCCAACTTTGACAGAACTGTACATATGCTTTCAGTATATCCAAACACCTCAAACAGCTCATCCATTCAGTTTCTTTTCTTCTTGGAGATTCTTCTGGAGACTTCCATTTCCCTCCTCTAATCTGGATGGGATGATCTTTGGACCTTTGATGGCTGTTAACTCTGCTTCTCTTCATCATCACTTTGAGAAATCCCCTTTCTTTCTCCTGTGCTGAATTCCTTGATACTTGGATTCCGGGTCTTGTTCGTTCTTGTTTCCTTCCTTGGTTGGAAAGCTTCCTTCCATCCCTGGGGAGCTTCCTAAAAAAGGTGTGCATGAAGGTAAACGATTTTTTGAGCTTTCTTCATATTTGAAATAGACTGTATTCTACCCACACACTTGATATATAGTTTGGCTTGCTTTCTTTTCATTTCAAATAAAACTCATTTTTTCTTATCATTTTGAAGGTGTTGCCCCATTTTCTTCTGACTTCACATTATTGCTGTGAAAATCCTGAAACCATTGTGAGCCTTAATCCTTTGCTGTAATCTTTTACTCATGAGTGTTTTAAAATTTTGTGTTAATGTTCCTTCATACAGGGTTTTGTTCCCTCCCCTTCCTTCCCTTTTCATTTTGCTGGCATTTTGTAAGTATTTTCAATCCGAAAATTCTTGTCCTTCAGTTCTCAGAAATATTCTTAAATTTTTCTTTGGTAATGGCCTCTCTTTATTTTCTCTTTTGGGGATTTCAAAATTGGAAAGTTAAGCCTCTTGAATGAATTCTCTAATTTTATGATCATTTTCATTTGTTTTACTTTCTGAAATATTTTCTCAACTTGCTCTTATACCTAATCTGTTGAGATATTTCTATCTATCTTTTCCTTTTTCATTTCTAGGAGCTCTTTCTTGCCCTCTGAATGTTTCTACTTTTAGCCTCCTATTCTTGTTGCATGGACACACTTCTTTTCTCTGAGGATATTAATATTCTTGAAGTTATCTATATATGTCTTATTTCTATGTCCTTTGAGTGTATCTCTTCTGTTTGTTTTGGTTTCTGACTTTCACAGTAGAGGCTCCTCTCAAATGTCTGCTGTGAAATTAAGAGTGAGGTGCTGACATGGCGTTTGTGAGCCCTGGAAGCGAGGACAAAGTCATTGGCCAGTGGGCTTTACTTTAGCTTGAGCAGGTAGAACTGGTCATTTAGCTGGGAGACATCCATAGATGAGTATCAGTATGTCATCACCCTTGGGCCAGATTCTCCAGAGAAGACTCTTCCACTTTTCTGTATGGGGTTTAGTGGGGGCAGGGGTTGGTGGGTGGAGGTAAGTTAGGCTACTGCAGTCTGGATGCTAAACAGGGAGAGGGGACAAGGGACTATCTATTCAGTGTGCAGACTTTTGTTCTATAGAAACTCACTATGTCTTTAACTGTGTTTGATGTCCCTGAGTTCATCCTCTACAGAAAATGACTCTCCGATCTTCTGTGCAGAGGGACTAGAGTTGAGGGAAGGGACTTGAGAGATTTTCAACTAAATCCACTTTCACCCCCACCTTCTGGAGTCTCTGGTACCTCCACTCCAGGGCCTTCATCATGTTAAGTGGAACACCAGCTTTGTTTCTGTTGGCCTCTGCCCCAGTCCCACTCCTTGTGGGCTCTCATTGAGCTTTTTCTATTCTGGTAAGTCAATTGCAACTTGGTAATCATCTGCTTTTCAGCTTTCAAAACATTGATGACATTTCTCTCCTCTTTTCCCCACTTTTTTTATACTAGACAATTTAGTTGGGTATTTGGAGGAATTAGAGTGTCTTAGCTCAGGTTGCTAAATCAAAATACCATAAACTGAGTGGCTTAAACAAGAGACATTTATTTATCACAATTCTGGAGGCTGCAAAGTCTGAGATTAGGATGTTAGCCTGGTTGGGTTCTTGGTGAAGGCTGTCTTCCTAACTTGCAGGCGGTGGCCTTCTCACTGTGTTCTCACATGGTGAATGGAGACAGAGAGAGAGAGAGAGAGACGGAGAGAGAGAGAGAGAGATCGATCAGCCTGATCTTTTCTCTTCTATTAAGGACACTAATCCCATGTGGGAATCTTACTCTCATGACTTCATCTAAACCTCATTATCTCCTAAAGGTAATACTATCACATCAGAGGGGTAGGGCTTCAACATGTCAATTTTATGGGTATACAGACATTCAGTTCATAACATGGAGGTAAATGAATGTGTTCTATTTTCCATGCTCAACAAGAGGCCAGGCCATGCAACAGTCTTTTTTTTTTTTTTTTTTTTTTTCTTTTCTTTTTTGCTGCTGCTATTAGTGAGTCTCAGGGTAACAGGACAGAAGTATTTGAAAGGGTGCTGTATCAGGTGACTCATCTCCATTTTCAGGTTTTTAAAATGGGAAAGACAGAGTAAGAGAAGGAAAAGGAAGGGAGAGAAAGGGAAAGTTGAGCAGGATCAATAAATAGGAGCGAGAAGTGGATGAGGAGAGGAAAAGCGAGGCTATTATTGAATAGTAAAATGGAAGCCATTGTTGTCTTCATCTTCAGTCTATCCCCCACACTCCTTCCATTTTTTTTTTTTTTTGAACTGACAAGAGAACTATAGTGCTCCAATGAACTGGTCATCAATCCCCTAGCACCTGACCAAGGCTCCAATACTCTTACAAAAAATATAAGTTTGTAAGATCCCCAGTCATGCTTTGACTTGTGAAGTCAGGATTTATAATTTTGAATTGGAAAAGTTTTCTGATGTACCCTCTAGTTCATCTCCTGTAGGCTTTTCAAAAAGCAATTTATTGTATTTTACATGATGTTCTATTCCCATATTAGAACTTACATAATTCACAGTACTCATGGGAGGCAGCTATGTGGTATATTCATAGAAACATAAAATGTTGAAATCCAAAGGCATCTTGAGATCATCCTGTCAAGCACCCTTCTTTTTACAAATGAAGGAACTGATAGCCTCAAAGTTATACATCTTGCCCAGGGTCATGCAGAGGGAACATGGGTGTGCTCCACTGCAGGGATGAGAAGAGGATGGCATACCATAAGTGAACTCGAATGAGTGCTTCTGTTACTCTGTTTATATTCCAGGATCTTTTTTTTTTTTTTTTTAAACAAGCTAAGCTTCTTTTCATTTGTAGATATTTACATGTTATATATGGTTAAGCTATAATGCATTTGCAAGGAGAATGAGTTTTATCTGGAAGTCACTGCATGAATGGAAATTGTAGAAATTATATCACAGAAATTTATGAAGTAACAAATTGTTTTCCTTTTGTCATTTGCAGTTCTGATCGGTTTTCATTTTTGCTCTTGGATGATGATGGGATTGTTGAAAGCTTAATGTTCTTTTCTAAGAACCCCCTTAGATAAACAATACCATTTAATGCAGAATGTTATAAAACACCTGCTCTATTTCCTATAACACTGAGAATGTAGACGTTTTTGGTTTCAGTAAAAGATTGTTTGAAAGTGCATCTTTAAATTATGCAATATTGACCTGGCTTGCACATTTTCAGAGTTTCCAATAATAGGAATACATTTTTAAAAACCTATTCTCACAAGTTCTGATGTGTTTTAACATTAAAATAAAGCCTTGTAGATAGCTGTTTGATTAGTTGTGATTACATTTTACTGAGTCCAGCTGAAATCCTTCATTCTTAGGATTGATGTGTTCCTGTTTCCTCTTCCAGTGGTCATTTTAATGGTTAACTTATTTTTTTTTTTTTCTGTATTCCTTCTACAGTAACATGAGTTGTCTGCTTCTTATTGTGGAAAAGTGAGATTAAATCTCCTTTTGTACAGAAAACGGTGTTTATTACATCATATTTAATGACAACACTGTCAAAGGAAATATGCATCTCTGTGGACTGGTAGTATCCATTAGAAATAGATTTTGCTGCTTTTTGGCTGGCTGAATCAAGCATAATCTCACTTCTGAAATGTTTTCTGACTTGTTGATTCTGACGCGTATCAGTGTATCATGCAACTATTCTTTTGCTTCTCTGACTGCGTAATTCCAAGGTCGCTGGCAAGAACCAGTGAATCTTACTTACAGTTGCCAAATTTCATTTTCTTGGTCTTTTGTCTCTAGGCTGCCCTATATTATAGCATTTCTCACATCAAATTGTAATATCTGTTTACATATTGTGTTGTTTACTGTTATCTCCTGAAGATGAGGGACTGTGTTTTCTTATTGATTCATAGAACTCCAGATTCTAACAGAGAGCTCAGCATGTAGCAAGAGCTCAGCTAATGCTCCATGAGGAATCACAGGCAGACCCGGGTTTATGGAGAAAATAGCTTGCAATAGGCTCTTTTGAGAGGATGTCAGTCAATGAAATTTCTGTTCAACTTGAACCAGACCAAAAAACATTTATCTAAACTATACAGCCTTGATGATGTAAAACTTTGAAGTTCACATTTTGAATATACCACCTTACCTGTTGATATTGTATTTAATTATGTACATTGAGGCGACCTAATGACCAAGGAGACAATTATTGAGAGATAACAGCAAAGTGCGGTAATTATTCTCTATTAGGATTAGGTTCACAAGGTTTGCATTTGACTCCTCAATAGCCGTGTGATCTTGGGGACAGCTTTTTCCATGTAAAAAGAAATTTAAAATGTTTACGCTACTAACCTGATAGCATTAGGATATTATGAGGCTGAAATTAGATATTAAAACATTAGTGAAATAGTGTTTTTCTGTTCAAATATATTATTATTTTCTATTTGTTCTAAAAGTAGACTTTCATTAAGGAAAAGGTAATAGAATTGTGTGTGTGTGTGTGTATGTGTGTGGTTAGAGGAGGTTCTTGCCTCTCAAGCCACTAATTGTCTTCTATTTTGAATAAAGTCTAGTCCAAAATGTATTTTGACAAGAGTTCTTCAAAGAATGATGCTGGGCATGGTGGCTCCCACCTGTAATCCCAGCACTTTGTGAGGCAGAGGCAGTAGTATTGCTTGAGGCCAGGAGTTCGAGACCAGCTGGCCAACATAGCAAGACCCCTATATCGACAAAAAACAAAAACATTAGCTGGGCATGGTGGCACGTACCTGTAGTCCTAGCTACCTGGAAGGCCAGGGTAGGATTGTCCCTGGAGCCCAAGAAAGTGTTACATGGCTTGCTATCTAAAACATCTATTCACGATCCTTTCTTTTTAGTAGGATCCAAAAAGTTAAAAACATAACTGCATTTTTAACCTTTTTATGTACTAAGCACATGGATCAAATCCTCCTGTAGGGAACGATCTTGCATTACCTAGGGAAACACTACATGTTCCTTGCATTTCCTTGAAAGACTGAGTTTTTAAATGCTTTGGGTGCTGATGTTTGTTCTCTGAAGTTCATTTCATAGTTTGGTTACTGCCATACATTGGTCATTGTACAACCCTTGCTCAGAAGGGTTATTTGGCTAAAATAATAATGACCTTTCTGCTATCAGTTTCTTCTTTCTTAAATTGAGAATCTCAGTCCTTGTATCTGTTGAAAATACTGCTTTGAGCAAAGACCCCTCACTGTTTGAAAGCTAATACATAGCAAAACACAGGTAATGCTGATAAGTAGAATCAGATATTACTTGGTGCTGAGTAGAACAGTGCACATAGATTACAAGCTCTAATAGCTGCTGTTGATGTACTGTTGAGAATGTCCTATCTGCAGAAGGTATTTGGAAATACCTTTATGACTTGGAAATGACTTTATGATATGTACACATATAACACAGATACCAAGATACTTTGCCTTTTTCTGAATGATGGTGGTTTTAAAACATGGATATGCTTATCTATTTATTAGATAATTTCACTATATCAGGAAACAGTGGCTTCTCATTTATTCATGTATTTGTCACACATCCAGTGAGTGTTCACAGATATCAGGCTTCACTAGACTTAGAGATACACTGGGGTGTTTAATTGGTACAATTCTGTAATGAAATTATTAATTCTGTAATGGGCTTAATTCAAAGTCTAATGGTGTTTTTTTTGTTTTGTTTTTGTTTTTGTTTTTTTAAGTCCAGAACAGGTAAGAAATTTAAACAGTTCTCACTTTGATTTCAATATTGTCTTTGTCAAAATGGTTTTTCCAGGCAATGGGCTGGAAAATATGTCCGAGAGTCTGTTCATATTGGTCATTTGAGCATTTAGAGGGAGTTAGTTTTCTCTTCTGAAATTTTCCTGTCATATTTTTCACTCCAGAATCTGGGAACCTAATTTGAAATGGCAAAAACAAATAAACAGACAGAACAAAATAAAGATCACAAATCACTCACCAAAAATAATCCAAAAAAAATACAAATGCACATAACACATTAATGAAATTCACTTAAACCTAGTCAAGTGCTCCTTCTCCAATTGTTCCTTACCTCGCAATTGCTTTTTTGACCCTACAGAGAATTCCTTTCTGCCCAGTTCCATAGATACCTCTGGACTGGGTGTTCTCTCTCAGCTCTCCTCTGTCTACTCTTGTTCTCTTTCATTCTCCTCTGACACCATTTCTCTTCTCCCCTTTCCCCTTCCTGGTTCTCTTCTTTTATATTTCTTTCTTTGTTTCTCTGAATCTTTCCAAGTTCCTATACCCATGTCTCCTTAGACATTTCTAATTCAAAGGAAGAGGTAAGAAGAGGCAACATATCAGACATTCCTTTCTATTGTGGTGAGCGTAAGTTTTTCTTCTAACTATGCAGCTTTCTGCAGCTGACTCTATATCCCCCTTGAGGAATCTCTAGTATGAGATGTGATTCTGTGTATACTTGGGGAACAAAATTTGAGGTTTCTAGAAATAATGCAGGTGAATATCACTTGAGAAAGACAGTCACTGTTTCTGTGTGGGGGCTGTTGATTTTGATTTTAAACAATTTACAACTAACAGGTGTTTTCTGAGGAAAACATAATGTGTTGAGTGTCTATTGAGTCTCTTCACAAAGCCCATTTGGGTGGCATCCTCTCAATCCTCAGATGAGGGACAGAGGTACAAAGAAGCCACCTCACTTACCCAGTCTCACAGAGCTAAGAAGAGAAGGGTCAGGATTTGGACCTAGGAAGTTTGACCCCAGAGATGAGACTCCTCTGTTCCTCTGAGCAGACCTCCAGATCTGTGGTGAGTTGTGTCTGAGTGAGAGCCCAGTGTGAACCTTCCTAGACCCAATCCACCTCCAGATCACAGCATCTCTCTCAGAGTACATCTGCAGACAGCAGGAAAGGGGCTCTCTGTGCCAAGGTCCTTTCTTTACTTTTTAATTATGATTTTATTTTTTTAAAAAGTATCTATTTTTATTGTAGATTTGGGGGGTACATGTGCAGGTTGGTTATAAGAGTATATTGTGTGATGCTGAGGATTGGGTTTCTGTTGATCCTATCACCCAGATGATGAACATAGTACCCAATAGGAAGTTTTCAGCCCTTGCCCCACTCCCTCCATCCTTTTGGAGTTCCCAGTGTCTATTGTTCCCATCTTTATGCCTGTGTGTACCAAGATGTAGCTCACACTTACAAGTAAGAACATGAAGTATTTTGTTTTCTGTTTCTGCATTAATTTGCTTAGGATTATGGCCTCTAGCTGCATCCACGTTGCTGCAAAGGACAAGATTTCATTCTTTTTTATGACTGTATAGCATTACACAGTGTATATCTACCACATTTTCTTTATCCGGTCCACTGCTGATGGGCACCTAGGTTGATTCCACATCTCTGCTACTGTAATAGTGCTATGAGGAATATACAGGTGCATGTGTCTCTTTTGGAGAACAATTTCTTTTCCTTTGGGTAGATACCAAGTCATGGGGTTGCTGGGTTGAATGGTAGTTCTGTTGTTGGTTCTTTGAGAAATCTTCATACTGCTTTCCACAGTGGCTGAACTAATTTACATTCCCACCAACAGTGTGTAAGTGCT
Organism: Papio anubis; assembly: GCF_008728515.1. Lineage (NCBI taxonomy): Eukaryota > Metazoa > Chordata > Mammalia > Primates > Cercopithecidae > Papio > Papio anubis. The sequence continues at coordinate 31,455,232 of NC_044979.1, forward strand.
CCTTTTTCTCTGTAGCCTCATCAATATGTTATTTTTTGACTTTTAATAATAGTCATTCTGACTGGTGTAGATGATGTCTCATTGTGGTTTTGACTTGCATTTCTTTGTGACCAGTGATGTTGAGCACTTTTTTTCATGTGTTTGTTAGCCACCTGTATGTCGTCTTTTGCGAAGTGTCTGCTTCTGTTGCAGTCCCATTGCATAGTGAATTGTCTTTATTTCCCCATGCATGGTAGTGCATGCCTCTTCTGTATCATTCCTTCATTGCATTGCTTTTCAGAGTCCCTTTAAGATTCCACATGGCATTTGATAGAGGAAAAAGTATAAAATGTTTGAAAGTGAGAAAGAGAAAATGAACATAAATATAAGTGCAGTTTTGCTCTTTTAATCCATGTTGTTAGAGATAACACTTTTTCTTTACAGTGATGTGCGAGATAAATCTTCTCTTTTGCAAAGTACACTTTAAGCTGATAAACTTACAGTTTCATGTTGTGCATTTTCCTGCTAAGTCCCAGTTTTGCACCACATGAGGAGGTGAAAATATTGTTACAGGAGGCGTGATTGCACTTATTTAAACCATAGAACAAATTTTACTCAACTACCACTAAAGGACCAATTACTTTAGGTCAAATTGTTAGTTTACTTATGTCTTCAGAAAGATGGAAATATAAATGATGCTAAGGATATTTAGGGTAGAGAGCTTATATGTTTCTGTTGCCTTAAAAAAAACACCTGGTTATTTTGTTTTGCTCATTGCTGTTATCTGAAGGCATGTTCATAACAAATAAATAATGGTGGATGGGCTGTATCACATTTTTATTAGATCAAAAAATGTTTAATTCTAGGCAAAATTCTTATGGGCAAACTGTAAGTCTAATCATTTTTAACCAATATTCTAGTCATTCTCTTTAACAATTGATAAAATGGCAATTTTGTTGGCTTATTTGTACTCCAAAACCAAAGTCTGCCATGTGGCTCTAAAAAATTTTATAACCAGAGACTTGAGTTGATTTATATAGAATTTAATTTGATAGAAATTGTGAACCAACTTGAGATACTGATAATACTGTACTCATGTTGTTTTTTTAAAAAGCACACTTAGTATTCTATACACAGCTTTGTAAGTAATTTCATCCCAATAAGTTAATCCTCAATTTCCATCCCAGTTGGAACTTGGTGCCCTGATATTGTTTCTTGTTTTATTTTTCTCCTGCTCTATTATTAATAGAGATTTTTGTCTTATAAATGAGCAACAACTAAAAACATAGTTCTTTATCCTTTTAGATTGTTTTAACAAAACTTCTTTATTGAAATACCAGAAAGGTCCTATTTCTCCTATTTGTGCTGGCTACAATTCTAGTTTTCTACCGTTTGTATAGATTGCCTTTCTTTGTGCAACAAGACGTCTCTGAAGGAGTGTTAACATTAAACAATAACATTCTATTAATTACTTGCCTTATAAGGCAAACAATAGTATACTATTGTTTCAGAAAAATGGTATCTTCATTTTTGTATACATTTCAATGATACATTATTAACACTAATGTACATATGGTGAATTGACCTTCAGGATCCCATCAGTGCAGGACCTGTTATTTCTTTCTGGGAGTGCTATAGACAGGCAGCCTTCAGCTCTGAGTGAGGGACTGCCCTGGCTAGAGGCCTTGCCCAAGGTCACCTTCCCCTCTTCCAGAGTGGTCCAGATCTGATGACTCATTGTATTGGTCAGGGTTCTCCAGAGAAACAGAACCAAAAAGATTTGTTGTCAGATACTGGCTCACACAATTATGGAGCCTGAAAAGTTTCACAATCTGCTGTCTGCAAATTGGAGACCCAAGAAAGCCAGTGGTGTAGTTTGAATGCGAGAGAGCCAGAGGCACTGAGGGCAGGAGAAGATCAATGTCCCAGCTCAAGCAGTCAGGCTGAGTTCATTCAACCTTGGTCTACATTTTTGTTCCATTTAGGCCCTCAATGATCCCAGCCTGCATTGGAGAAGGTAATCTGCTTTATTCAGTCCACTAATTCAAGTGCTAATCTTTTCTCTTTTTTTTTTTTTTTTGCTTGTTTGTTTTTGAGATGGAGTCTCGCTCAGTTGCCCAGGCTGGAGTGCAGGGGTGTGATCTCGGCTCACTACAAGCTCCGCCTCCCAGGTTCGTCATTCTCCTGCCTCAGTCTCCTGATTAGCTGGGACTACAGGCACCCGCCACCACTCCTGGCTAATTTTTTTTTGTATTTTTAGTAGAGACAGGGTTTTACCGTGTTAGCCGGGATGGTTTCGACCTCCTGACCTCGTGATCCACCCGCCTCGGCCTCCCAAAGTGCTGGGATTACAGGCATGAGCCGCCACTCCGGCCAATCTTTTCTGAAAGCAACTTCACAGACACACCTAGAAATAATGTTTAACCAGCTATGTGGGCAGCCTGTGGCCCAGTCAAACTGATGCATAAAATGAATCATCACACTGATTGATGTGGAGGTATAATGGCCTGGCCTTTGTGGCCTGTTTTAAAGCAACTCTGAAGGCCATTCTAGCCTCAGAGCTTGTGGTGTCAGCAGCCTGTCACTGGGCCATAGCCAGCCGGATTTCTCTGCCTGGATTTCTCTGCTTCCCTGGAGCCCTCCATCAGGTAGATGCCAAGAGCAAATTTTGTGCATTTCAAACTCCTTCTGAGGTCTACTTCTAGGAGAGTCCAACAGTATTATCTCAACACATTAGATTCCAACCTCTTAAAAAGGTAGCACAAATGTTTGAATGAAACAGAACATGTGCTTGTTTCCATAACAAGTTTTGCTTAACCCAATTGGCACCATTAATATTTTAATAGTTTTAACCATTTTATTAAAGAGTAAAATTCTAATTTCAACTCAGGTATTCAAGCCAAATCTTTACTACTTATGGAATCCATTTGAAAGGAGAATTAATTCTTGGAGGTAGGAACTGGGGGATGGGCGAAGAATATAAATAACTTTTTCCATTCTCTCACCTTAAAATTGCCCCGATCACATTGTAATCAACAATGAAATCAACAGTGAAACCTAGTCATTTCATCTATTGGCACAGGCAAGTGAGCAAGGATCACTTTTCAGAATTTAGGATATTTGATAATACTACACATAAAATGGTGAAGGGTTCAAAAATATGATCTGTTAAAAAACCCGTGTTTTAGGGCTGAATATCAAGTCTCTCTCACTGTTGGTGATGATTCTTGTCTGGTTATGATTATTGCTATTATTAACACTGATAATAATGTGCCACATTGGCATAGGAATTTACCCTTTATAAATGAATTCTCACAGTATACCTGAGAGATAGTTATTATGAACCTCATTACAGAGATGAAGAAACTGAGAAATGAGAGACTTTTCAAGATTACATGGGGCCACCCTCAGGTCTTCTGACAAATCTATTTTCTTTCTCATTCCACCATCTCTCTGCACTAGCAAATCAATACATACAAGCCTTTTATCTCTCATATCTGAGACACCTGACCACTCACCCACAAGTCTCAGCCTTCTACAGAGGTAAAAATTCTGAAATGGCATTGTTTACAAATTTGCCCTTGTATCAATATGAGGAAATTCTAATGCTGCTCTACAGATGAATACACTAAGGCCTAGGTAGTATCTAATTCATGGCACCCTAATAGAAACTATTTTGGGAGGCAGATCCCATTTCAGTGACAACTTCCTCTGAATAGTCATGGCCTATATGTATATATTTTTTTACTTCTTTTAATGACATCTACTTTTAAACATATATTTACATATAGCTATTTGTTCCCCTACTTGATGCAGAAGTCTTTGAAAGCAGGACTGTCTCATTTCTATTTCTCTATCCTAGAAGTAACTACCACAAGTCTTGCATTTATTCATTCAACAAATACTTGTTGAAGTCTATGTACCAAACACAGTGATACGTGTTGGGGTATACTGATAAATTTGAAAGACGAGGTTCAATACTCATAGATTTCTAATTGAAGAAGAAAAGGAAAAAGAAGTAACAAAAAAAAAAAGTAAAATTAAAATTATTATGATTGCTGCAGTACAAAAGAAGTGGGAGACAAGAACCTCAGAAAAGTCTTTCTGAGAACACGCATCAACAGAAACAGCTGGGAAGTTTGGAGGTAGACTGGCTATATGCTGGAGAGCTTTAAGTCACTTCTATAATCTGCATGAATTCCAAGTATCTTAATTAAGCTCTTATTACTCAACAGAAGGACTGTATTTATGCAGCTGTCAATTAGATTTACAAGGGACAACTGGCAGGGTTTTAAAAAACAATTCTTTAAATTTGTTTTATCTTATGCATCAATCATTTGCAGTCACTAAACCATTAAGCCACAGGTATAGTCAATTGTAGATGGGCAAGATGATGGAAGAAATCTAGACGTAGAGGCAGACAAATCTGGTTTTGAACCTGGATTTCAGTATCTTGCAAGCTGTTGGTACCCCTGTTTCTCATTTTCCTTATCAGAAAGATGGTCACGATACAAGCCTTCAAGTTCTGCCATTAGGAATAGAGATGGTGTCATTGAGTGAATGAGACTGGAGAGGAGTGATCATGTGTATTGTAAAGTATACGTGAAGTGTTAAATTCAATCAATGATCTTTAAATTATTGTTAAGTAACCAGAAGGAAAAAAATACATAGGCTTCAAGGAAACTAGCCAGGAAATTTTAGAAAACAGCCAATTATAAATTCCTTAATAGAACATTTTCCCTGTAAGTACTAAGCTTTAAAAATGACAGAACAGGAACCCCCCTGCAGAATAGGAAAGTTAATGTCCCTTGAATTGTACACAATTAGTAATCTTTCAGAGTGAGACATGGAAGAGGAGATGTGGTGGGTCAATTATTTGATGAAGGGCAACTTCTCTTCCACCCACCCACCCCAAGAATTTAAATCAAAACAGAGTCTCTTTAAAAAGTCAAGCAATGGATGTGGAGTATTGTATGGAAAATGTATCTTTGATGAGATCTGAATCTTTGAATTTCATTGGATTTTTAAAACCAAATTCTAACAGTAGGTAATGACCCCTTCCTCTTATGAAGTCATAGGACTGTTTTAGGGGATGACCTATTTGTCATTTATGACTGAACTGTGGTATATCTTATGCTGTTATCTGTGTTACCTAATTTACACCCTTGTCTGACGTTTCTTATGTGTACGTATTGTCATTCAATTATATCATAACTGCTGAGGACTGGCAGTCTTTGTCTGTAACTCCTGAAACATAGTAGACCATGAGTGCTTACGAATAGATTAGCTGTCTGACTTTTTGACTGATATGAAGAAAGAAAGTGTGAATGGGTATCAGGGTTCAGGAAATAATCCCAGTCTTCTAACTATAATAATTTGATAAATAATCAATCTACACTTTAATAAAATATCTACAGGCACCAAACAGCACAGTGCCATGTGGAACAGGTTCTCTACAAGCATTTGTTCAGCTTAATAGAGTAATACTCCAGTGCCTCTTTCCAGGAAAATACAAACTGACCAGGTTGAAAGATATGAGGTGTGGTATGGGAATAGTAAAAAGTGAAATGGATTTAAGCTATGTTAAAATTCAACTCAGCGAACTCAGCTCTTTACAAACAAAAGTGTTTAATAGGTCCATCGTGAATAAATAAATCAATGAATTCAGACTAAACTATGTTTGGATTGCTTGTTTGCTTCTTCTGAAACAGTAATAATAAAAATTTTCAGAACTTAATTTTTTATGGCTACAGAGTCAGTACCAGTCTCAGAATGATACTCAGCATATAACATGCCTTTAATGGGATGCTTAAGTAATCATGGCAACTTAATTAAAAGGGCAGTCATCTTTTGAAACAGATATTGTTCCCTGGAGAGTGTTACTTCGTGTTACATTTTTGCAGTTACCTAATGTTTCCACTCACAGAGGTTTGTTTGTTTGCATTTTAAAGAAATTATACATAGTCTTCAACTTACCTCTAGACTTCATTCCAAAAGTTTTCTCAAAATATGTAATCACTCCTTTCCTCCTTCTCCAAACCTGGTGATTTTTTTCAGAGTTCTATAATTCACCTTTTCTATTGCTGATTTAAATATTCTCTCTTAGTGACCTCTTTGCCCCACAACACTTCAGTTACCTAACCTATCAGCCCCTGACAAAAGTATTACATTTCTCTTCTCTCTCTTTAGCTCCAGATTCACTTTTTCAGTTTGACATTCCATGCATACTTTGAAGACAACCTGCCTCCAGTCAAAATCATTATTTTCTCCTCCTTATCCTCCTGGATTTCCTGCTTGTTTAATGATACCGTCACATAACTGGTCACAAAGACCAAATCCTTGGAGTCATACTTCGTGGTTTCCCATTGCTTCGCTACTTACATCAGATCAGTAAAAAGCTCCATTGACTCGAACTCAGAGATTCTGCCTTAGCTCCAACTGCTCCTCCCCAGCACCAGTAGCACTGGCTCAGTCATCATTTCCCACTGCTTATTCCAATACCTCCTGGCTGGGTTCATTGCCTCCTGTTCATCCCACTTCAGGCTGCACTCTGTATCAGCGATCCTCATCTGTTTTTCTTCCATGGAGTGCAATGCTCATACCTGAGACATATTCTTATGGGCCACTCAAAGATCAAAGAAATAGAAACATTTAGTGAGAAAGTTAAGCATTTAATTATTCCTAGTCTTCCACAGGCCCTTGCAATCTGACCCTTATCTCCATCTCATTTTTGTTGCCCACCCCTCTCGCCCTCATTCATTGACTCCATTGGCCCTTTCCTGCCCTTTCCCATGCTCTTATCCTTTTGATCTCGACTATATTACACCACTTTAGGGTGGCTTTCCCTGAGCAGTCCTCAATCTAAATTGAATTCGTTTGCTCTTCCCCACAGGGCTCATTATAATTTATAATTATGTATTATTTCTTCTTCTGCTTCTGCTTCTTCTGCTTCTGCTTCCTCCTTCTTCTCCTCCTCCTTCCTCCTCCTCCTTCCTCCTCTTTCTTCTTCCTCTTCCTCCTCCTCCTTTTTTTCTCTTCCTCTTCCTCCTCCATCTCTTCCTCCTCCTTCCACTTGCTTCTCCTCCTTCCATTTCCTCCTCCTCCACTCCCTCCTCCTCCACTCCCGCCTCCTCTTTCTCCTCCTCCTCCTCCTTCCTCTTCCTCTTTCTCCTCCTCCTCCTGCTCCTCTTCTTTTTCCTCTCCCTTCTTTTTCTCTTCTTCTTCTTCCTTTTTATTTTGCATTAAGCCTGATTTACCCATAATATTTCTGAATTCTGTGAACTTAGAGAATTTCTTTTATTCACCATTGTGTCCACAGCACCCACACAGTATCTGGCAGATACTGGGCACTCAAGAAATATTTACTGAAGGAATGAATCAATTATCACAACTAGTAGTGGTGTATCAGTAGACTAGCTAACTGCAGGCAGTGACACAGCCCAATCTGTGTATTATGGACAATTCCCACCCCTGGAATGTGTATTGTAAGGTTACTAAGAGTCCTGCTATTACAGGCATAATTTTGAATGTTCTCTAACTTATAAGAAAAATAGTTTTATGTGCTAGCACTAGTTAGTCATACATCTGCTGTATGTATTAGGTTTGATCACAGCGCCCTGGAAATCTATCATTTGGCTACCAGACTTTTCTTCTTTGAAAGTCTACCTAAAGCATAAAGCTCAGCATGTACTTCTCCTGCTGATGAACCTAATGGGTTCCCCTTGTTTTCAGAATAAAGTCCGAGTTATTTGATGTCTTAGTCTCTTTGGGCTGCCATAATAAATTATTATAGGAGACTGGTGCGGTTTTGGTGGCATGTGCCTGTAATCCTAGTTACTCCGGAGGATGAGGTGGGCAAATCACTGGAGCCTAGGGCTTTGAGGCTACAGTGAGCTATGATCTGGTCACTGCACTCCAGCCTGGGTGACAGAGTGACACCCCCATATCTAAAAAAATAAAAATAAAAATTATCATATACTGGATGACTTCATCAATAGTAATTTATTTTTATAGTTCTGGAGGCTGAAGGTCTGAGATCAAGGTGCCAGCATGGTCAAGAGCTGATGAGGGCCCTCTTCCTGGTTCAGTGTCTTTTTGCTGTGTCCTCACATGGCAGATGGTGCAGAAATATCTCTGGAGTCTTTCTTATAAGGACACTAATCCCATTCATAAGGACTCTACTTTCATGACCTAGTCACCTCCCAACAGTACCATCTCCTAATACTTTCACACTGGGGATTAAGTTTTAACATATTAACATTCAGACTACAGAATTTGGCACATCTAACAAACCCATTCTCAAGCTGGACCTGGTCATTGTTTCCAACTTCAGACCCAGCCAGTCTCTACCATAGGCCATGATTGTGCTAGGTTTTTACATACTTTGGCTTCCACCAGACATGTTCCACTTTGTCCCCACATGGATGTATATTTGCTCTTTAAAATTCAGCTCTCTCAAGCACTTTAGTTACTCCTTCTTCTGTGTTCTGATTATATTGAATATCCTATGAATTATATACTTTATTATCTATTCCATGGTAACTTATTCAAATGCCTATTTCCCAGACTAGATGGTAACTCCTGGATTAGACTGTGCATTTCCAGTGTTGAGCCCAGTGCATAGAGTATAATGGCATCCAATAACAGTTGGATGACTGAGTGCATTGTCAATTGTTTGGAAGTAAAAATGCCTTTGCCTACTGAAGCAATGCTATAAATGGTGATTTAATTCTTAGCTGACTTAAAAAAATACTGTTTATACCATAATACAATTGAAACCTATTGCTAATATTGCTTTCTCATCTAGTTTCAGAATGTTATCTCTCTGTTTCACTGCAGTTGGGGGAACCTCTTTCTTCTCCTCCTACCCCAGCCCAGAGGCAGAGATCTTTTCTATACTTTTCTCTTTTGTCCCTCATTGCCTAAGAAAGAGAGGCCAAAATAAGGGTTCTTTCTTTTTATTTACAGTGAAAATGAGATAGTATTTCTGCCATTTTCATAGTGGAGATGTATGTCAATCAAGAGTTGGCATCTTGGGGGTTTGCCTGTGTCTTATATAGTCTTGAAGAACACTTGTCACATAAGACATTGTTATGCTGATGCGTGAGGATCTTGCTGCAGTTCTATTAGCTATACAATGAAATTAACTTTAAGAGAAGTCTACTAGTAAATTAAAGTAGCAAAAGGACCTTGCTACTTAATAAGGGTCTCAACTACAAGACATACTCATACTTTTATTAATTCTGTCACTTGTCCTTTGGCTTATGTTGCATAAATCAAAACAGCCCTTCCTCTTTCCACCTTTTGACTCTCATCACACATCTTATACATCTTGGTTTTCTTAGATATATCCACAAAAATAATGTTTAAATTTTGGGAATGAAACCCATGTCTGATTAATAATTATTGTCATTTATTTGGTGAATATATTATAATGCAAACAAACACAATTGCTCTTAATAGGTGAGAGTGACACATATTTTGAGAAATAATATTCATACAGAATTATGTGCTTTTATAAAGCAGCTAATTGAGTTTGCTAATTAAATAAATGCTCTTCCTGAATCACCCCCTCCCCCCGCCTTTTTTTTTTTTTTAAATAGGTGGTGTTTGCATTGCTCAGTCACAGAAAATCCCACGTGAACCAAGACCTGGAGAATTTGAAAAAATTATCAAACGCCTGCTAGAAACACCTAATGCTCGAGCAGTGATTATGTTTGCCAATGAGGATGACATCAGGTGCTGATTACTTTTCTTCTGTATGTAGGGTCAGATCTGTGTCCCATATCCTCTTTCTAACATATTTCATGTTCAACATAAAAGCTTGTAATTCCCTTCCAATAACAGACTGCCTTCTGCTGCCTCGTAGTTTGTAAATCTGAAATACCTACAGAGTAAAACTTGGGGACTGAATGAGATAAGACAAACAAGGGTGATAGACAGAATGATGTGAATGAGGTTAAGGATAAGGCTAATTAACATGTGTTAGAGTTAGTCTCTGCTATATTGCCTTTAGGAGATGATAAGATGTGGGCAGTTAGAATGATCATGTTAATTGTTAAACAGTGACCTACTGAGTGTATACAACTTCCCAAAGCTGTTCTTGTAATATTCATAATTGTGGTATTTTTAATACATGTGGTATGCATTATTTATTTTTATTCCTATAGGAGGATATTGGAAGCAGCAAAAAAACTAAACCAAAGTGGGCATTTTCTCTGGATTGGCTCAGATAGTTGGGGATCCAAAATAGCACCTGTCTATCAGCAAGAGGAGATTGCAGAAGGGGCTGTGACAATTTTGCCCAAACGAACATCAATTGATGGTAAGAATGTACCATAGAGAATTTGTTTCATTGCAGTTGGATCTAAACTCAAAGGCAAAATTGGAGTATCATAATATGAGGAAATGCACTCATTACTGATGACTTGACATAAATTTTAGCTTCGGTGGCAGAATTGTCAAGACCAGTATTTAAACCAGCATGCACATGCATATATATATACACACAGACACACATATGTATTATATATATACACACACATATTTATTATACTTGTATAGTGTGTGTGTGTATTTAGGAAAGAGTCCCCATTAGATTTTTTTTTAAGAAAAAGGCCATAGTCAGTTACTTCCATTATGTTAGTAATTGCACTTTGAGTTTGAGTTTGCTTATTTCCATGGGCATTTATGGTAGTCATAGCATTGTTGGAGGGAAGATGCTTGATTTATAGAAAATGAATATATGATGCTGGGCCTATCCTATGGGTAAATAAATGCAACAGGAAAGACTTGGAGCATCCTGAGAGGCAGTCTATCTTCTAAACATATTTTCCAATCAGTTTGACAGTAACTGAAATTCTCACTTTTAACATTATCCTTTGGAGTAAGACATTATTTCCAGGGGGTCTCCCTTCAATAAGTGGTTACCTGAGCAAACTGACACTTGAGTTCTCTTACCCATGACTCCATAAGATGACATTAACATGATTGCTTTATTGAATTAGCTGAAAACAGAACATATAGGAGAGAGAAACTTTGAAGTATGTGGAAACACAGGAAAGTCTGGAACATTGATCCCTGCTAAGAAAGAGGAAAGAATGAGGGAAGTTTAAGTTGGGTTCTGAGTATTCAGGATTCGATTCAGCATGAAGTCACTGGTTCCTGCCTCTGGGAGAAGTAGAGTAGGGGAGGGTATAAGAAGGACACTGATACCAGGCTTTCCTGTTGTACTTATTCATAGATCCAGGTGCTTGAGTAGTGGTGATGGTGCAGGGGGATTGTCCATTAACCCTCCTTGGCTTTTGCCATAAGAGAAGCCTTGTTTATGGGCTACTGGCTTTCTCTCATTTGTTATGTGTGTGTGTGTGTGTGTGTGTGTGTTTCTTTTCATGCAGTGATCACAATATAATGTCCATTCGAAAGTTCTGACAATATTTAATTTTGAAAGAATATTAAAATCTTACCTTTCTCCTTTGAAATAGGATTTGATCGATACTTTAGAAGCCGAACTCTTGCCAACAATCGAAGAAATGTGTGGTTTGCAGAATTTTGGGAGGAGAATTTCGGCTGCAAGTTAGGATCACATGGGAAAAGGAACAGTCATATAAAGAAATGCACAGGTAACCACTCAAATGTTTTCTGTGGTGCATTTGTTTCAGCATTACCTGATAAATGATGTTTATGGATAACAATGAGTGTATTTTCTATTTTTTTGTGTGTCTTCTTGTTATAGTGTCTCAGCAGGGCTGAGCATACACTGATCATTCAACAAACTTAAATTTATTGGTTCTTTCAATCGATCAGCAAGATTTTATTGAACATATACCATGCATATAGTACTGGGGTATCTGGAAAACATTTATTGTCTACTTTGGAAAATGTACTTTATTAGGTTTGCTGGAATACAGACAAATAAACAAGACATGGTATTGCTCTCCAAGAGTTCAAAATGTAATATGCATCATAATAAGTTGCTATAAGACAGTATTTTTCAACTATTTTAATCCCTGTCCCCTGTAATACTATTATTTTCTTAAATCCTGCATAGTAGCTATCCCGAAACATGCATGATTTTTTGATGTCTTACTTTCCATAGCTTGTGCTTAAAAATAATGATATTGAATAAGCATTTTTGAACATATGATTAAAACTATATTTTCAGATGATTGTGCACATAAGAAAAACTGCATTTTTTTTTGAGACGGAGTTTAGTTCTTTCTCGCCTCTTCAGGCTGGAGTGGAGTGCAGTGGCACAATCTTGGTTCACTGCAACCTTCGCCTTCTGGTTTCAAGCGATTCTCCTGCCTCAGCCTCCTGACTAGCTGGGACTACAGGCGCGTGCCACTATGCCCGGCTAATTTTTGTATTTTTAGTAGAGATGGGGTTTCACCATATTGGCCAGGCTGGTCTCAAACTCCTGACCTTGTGATCTGCCCACCTCGGCCTCCCAAAGTGCTGGGATTACAGGCATGAGCCACTGTGCCTGGCCCAAAACCACATAATTTTAAAAGTTACCTAGAACTGAGTAGTAAATTTAGCAAGGTTACAGCTATGAGGTCAATATAAACATTCATTTTTAATACATATATTAGAAACTAGCACATAGAAAATGAAATTTAAAGAATATTTCTTATAGCAGAATCAACAGCATGCAACATAAGGGTCAATTTTAACAAAAATGCACAAAGCCTTTACACTGAAAACTACACAACTTGAATGTGTGTTTCAGAAATGATTCATTCCTTCTTGTACCCCGCCACCCCCAGACTTTGATATGTCCTCCTTTCCCTCCTCCTCACTTTCTTTGGAAATAGCTGTTCAAATAAAAGATGTAATGTGCTAAAAGCTAGCACAGACATATAAACAGAGACAGAATAAGGAGGTGGAAATGGGTGCCACGCCGTGGAGGAATCTGATTTCAGGCTTCCGTGTGCCAGGCACTTTTCCAGGAGCTGGGTTGAGTGAAGAATGGCAATATTCATGCACATGGGGCTTACATTTGAGTGTGCGGAGACGGACACTCTATAATAAACATAAATGAACAGATGTATTCAGATGCTGAGATGTGCTTAGAAGAAATACAACAGATTAACTGTGAAAGACTCACCTGGGTATTAGGAGGAGGAAGGTAATTAGATTGTGTGGTCCGAGTATGCTTTGCCAGAGGAGGTGACATTTGAGATAAGACCTGAATGACAAGAAGTGGTCAGCTGTGTAAAGATATGACAGGAGTGCATGACAAGCTCTAGCGCCGGAGTAAGGCTCTTTTGTTCAAAGTACAGAAAAAAAAAAAAAATAGTTCAGGGAGGTTGGAGCTAGAGTGAATATTGCGAGGGGAAGCGTGATGACAGCCGAGGCTATGGTGATAGTCTGCAGCCAGGTCATGCACGGCCTTGAAGTTCTTTCTAGAAGTTCCAGAGTTAAGGAATTTGGGCTTTATTCTACCAGTAGGACACAATGTCTTGAGGCTCTTCATCTAGAGAATTGCTCAGACACTTGGTTCAAGAAGATTTGCCTGGCAGAAGTGTCAGGAGGATTGGGGTTCAGGGGAGAAAATGGGGGCAGGTCAGTGAGGTCTCATCCAGTATGCTGGGGACAGGCAGTCATGGTCTAAGAAGAGCTAACTAGGGGCCGGGCACGGTGGTGCACGCCTGTAATCCCAGCACTTTGGGAGGCCGAGGTGGGCGGATTGCCTGAGCTCAGGAGTTTGAGACCAGCCTAGGCAACATGGTGAAAACCTGTCTCTACTAACAATACAAAAAATTAGCCCGGCGTGGTGGCGGGCACCTGTAGTCCCAGCTGCTTGGGAGGCTGAGGCAGGAGAATTGCTTGAACCCGGGAGGTGGAGGTTGCAGTGAGCTGAGATCGCGCCACTGCACTCCAGCCTGGGCGACAAAGTGAGACTGGGTCACGAAAAAAAAAAAAAAAGAGCTAGGTAGGGATGTAACACAGAGGACAGACGCTCTGGTAGGTAGCGTTATATTTATAGTACACGCTGAGTGGTTGATGCTGGGGGCGAAGATCGTTAAGTCATGGAGGATGCTGATGTTAAACCTCTATCAGGGAGTTCTAGGAAACTGGTGATGTGATTAGTTAACAGAGGAAAAATAAAGTAAATAGAATGGTTAGGTGTTTGGGAATAAACTTGAATTTTGTTCTGAGATAGCCCCATGGAACTGGCCAGCAGGTGGCAGCATAAGGTCTGGGACCCCACAGAGAGTTCACTAAAATTTGAGATTAGGAAATCTTGGAGATTTCGAAGTTAAAGACAAAAGCAGAGATGCAATTGCCATGGGAGACTGAGGAAAGATGAGGAATGATGACTGAGAATTCAAGGGCAGGAACCAGGAAAGAACACAGAGAATGCTGGGCTTGGGGGAAGGAGATGATCCGGGAGTCAAGGTTGTCCCAGTCTCCAGGAGAAAGACGGTGCATGAGGATTCAATGCTGCAGGGATCTGTGGCTGAGAGAGAAGGGTGTGCTTGGGTAACCAAATTGGAGGGGTTGAGAGAGAACCGAATAGAAGTGGAGGAAGGGATGCTGTTTCAAGAAGTTTTGAGGGGAAGAAAGTAGATATGGTGGGAGAGCTTGAGAATTGAGGAGATTTCTTCAGGATAGGGCACATTTAAGCATGTTTTCAAAAAAAGAAAAGAGAAGGGATAACTAGTGAAAGAGATTAAATGCAGAGTAGGATCTTGATGGAAACTTTAAGGACAGGTATTAAAGACCAGTGTTACCTTTAAATCATGTGATTTGGTTGAGGGAAAAAAAGGTACACACAAACATATATGTAATCAGAGAGGAGAGTTCTATGATTAAATGGTAAATTTGGATATAGATAATTAGGGAAGTTCAGAAGATGTGTGTAAGTTAACATTGTAACATTCAAAGCTCTGTGGAGGAGATGAGTGTTTGATAACAAGAAGGATTTGGGAAAGACATCCAAGATGAGAGGAAAGGGGGAGTGAGCAGGACAAAGGCATAGAGTAGGGCATGACGTGGAGGTACGTGAACAGCAGTAAAAAGGTGCAGCTTCTTGGAGAGGATGATACATGTCAAGGGATAATGGAAAATACAGAGTTTATAGAAGGGTTTGGAAGGAGAATTTAGACACTTACGTGCTTTCCACTGAGATATATTTTACACTATGCTTAACTTTGAGTTCTGAATGTTATTGTTTGATTCTCTATAAATTCATTTCCTGTTGGTTAGACTGTATTAGTAAAAATACCCCAGTTAATGAAATGGATGAACTCATACACACACATACACACACACACACACACACACACACAGTTAACCAGTCACATAACTTTTCAATAGGCTGTTTTCAGAACAACCAGTTTCTCTGAACTCATATTTTCTTTCTTTTTTTTTTTTAACTTGTAAGTGGGAGTTGAACAATGAGAACATATGGACACAGGGAGGGGAACATCACACACTGGGGCCTGTCGGGTTTGGGGCAAGGGGAGGGAGAGAATTAGGCCAAATACCTAATGCACTGGGGGCTTAAAACCTGGATGACAGGTTGATAGGTGCAGCAAACCACCATGACACATGTATACCTCTGTAACCAACCTGCATGTTCTGCATGCGTATCCCAGAGCTTAAAGTACAATTAAAAATTTTTTTTTCTAAGTTCAGTCAAGGTATGTAGCTGTTCCTCTAGCATCTGTAGATGGTATATGACTAGACTTTTATTTCAGGCACAAATACTGAACTGGTTTGTGGTCGAATCCAGATTCTGTGGCATGTCTGCCTCCAATTCCTTTGATTTATTTGGGTGTTGCTAAAATTATAACAATTTGTCCAATTAGAACTATTTCTAGTGCAATGAAAATGGTGTTTACTCCAAGTGCTAGGGCAAATGTACCCCTAGGGAACTGGGTCAATAAACAGATTTTCATGCAAATTCCATTGTGGGTGATACCAAAATAACTTGTCTCTGGGTAGAAAACAAATAACACTAATTTAATTTTTTAAAAAAGCAACATATGACAATTTTCAGATGATGAGAGAAGGTATTTGTCCCCCAAATTGCCATTATGCCCAGTTTTCATCTCTGTTTTAGGGGAGCGGGGAAGATGATCTGGCATGTTAGTGATCAAATGGACTTGAAAAATTTACAGGATGTTCACGAGTAGAGGTGTCCAGCGTTTGCAAAGTGTTTTAAAATGTGGCCTTAAAAAGTTTACATTTTAACTACCTGCAATGAGTCAAAAAGTTAAGGCACTGTCTGAAAGTGAGATATCCATGAGCCCCTTTTTGTGCATTCAGAACATCATTGATAGGCTGTATGTGTTGAGTAAAATTTTACATTAGGCGACGGTAATCTGCGAATGTAATTATTTGCTTCCACTGGGGGCAATATTGGCAATGTATTTACATGGATGAGAGAGTGCTTCCCAGCAGGGACGGGCTTCTGTCTTACCAGTTTTCCAGAGACAGAACATCTTCAAGCAGTGAGGAGCATTTCTTCCTGAAATTTACTCAGTAGAAACAGTTTTCTGAGATAATTTCCCCTTCTAGAATCTCAGGAAAGCTTTCAAAAAGATGTGATATTACTGCTAACTTTTGATTTGCTGGCCAAATTCCAAGTGAGGTAATTCCTACCATCCACTTAGCTATTTATGTAGTTATTATTGCTTCTGAGAGCTGCTGAGTTCTGAAAGCTACTACTACTTAATCCTACTTAAAATTCCCTTTGTCTTTCTCAAGAAGAAAAAAGGACTCTTTTATACTTGTTATCAGTGGTGATGGGTGTTATTTTATAGACTTTTATCTGACCTCTCCCTCCCTCTCTTCCTCCCTCATTGTACTCTCAGGCTTAATGTCTTTCCACTCTCCAAAACCCAGACACCCACAGACTCTCTTGAGAATTGCATCTTCATCCTCTCCCTGTCTTTACACATTTTTCACACACTTATTCCCCACTCAAGGCTCTGCCACAATTCCTCTCCCTTCATCACCTCATTTTTTCTCATTCTTATCTTTTCTCTGATCAGTCCCTTACTTGACCTTGTTTTGTCCAGCAATATTCTCATTGGCAGTAGGGAGTCTTTCTTCAGAGGTTTTGCTTTACTTTTTAAATGACTGTCGTTCTGATTTCTTGTATTATATAGTGAGGACTCGATAGTGAATATTGCAGATACGTGAGTATGTGGGTTAAGCTGCTAAACAATAGCCAGCTCCCTCTGGACTCAGGCCGGGTCTTTTCCTTCCTTTCTCCATCAAGAATTGTAAATAGCTGTGCCCTTATCAAAACAACATCCCTTGACTGACCCAGTAAGTACAGTTGATTCCATATCCTATCTTAAAACCTTCCTTTGTTTCATTCATCCATCCATTCATTCATTATTCATTTAGTTGTTTATACATTTCGAAGCCCACCATGTGCCAGGCACTGTGCTTCAGATAGAGAGACAAACGACAGACCTCCCTTGCTCTCAAGGAGCTCGTAAAGACATACACGCTGTCTTGTGGAATTTGAGGTGTTTTCTTTGTTAGGTTTTAATTCTCAGCCAGGAGGCTAGGGCACTGCTGCTTAGCCTGCATACAACTGACATTCAGATACTAAATAGTGGTGAGCATATGCTATGCAAAATGGCCTATTGATTCTTATTTATGATGATAGAAATAGCGGTAATGGAAAAAGCAATGCACAAATATGTTTCTTCCCATAAACAAGCAATCCTGTCAGTGAACCAAATAGCAGGCTCAATAATTAGCTCCCTGAAAGACCTGTCAGTTTATTTTCTGGTGCTAGATTAACTAGGTAACTTTTCAGGTATAACTACCTCTCAGCAGTCCTCTGTTTGTTTTGCGAAGTCATGAAAGGTATAAGCTCTCCTGTATTCACTCAGGACTCATAGAGACCATATGAAGGAAGTAGGTAGTCATCCAGGGGGATGAATTTATATAATTTGATTTGGTGATTCAGCGTGAAAGATAACCCAGGTAGGTTCCCCTGAATTAAAATGTGTTCTTCCACCCCCTTTTTCCCCTTGCCTAGAGTAAAACTCTGTCGGGGAGAATGCATTTACATTAGCACGAGGAGGTGGCCATCCATATGCTCTTGTTCTTCGCAAGTAAAATAGCAGAAATCCAAGGATGACTTATTTTTGCTGTTTCTGATATTTCATGTTGAATTTCAATAGATCCATCTGAGATGACAAAACAGGCATTGATTTCAGACATACTAGATTTCAGAATTTAGAGCTGGGATGTAAAATAAGAATCAATCTCTTGTTTTCTAGTGAAGAAACTAGAACCCAGAGAAGTAAAGTGAATTATTGACAAATCACAGTGTTAATCTTAGAGCTGCAGCCAGGATCCTGGTTTCTTTTATTTGGATTTGTCCTTGACATTTATATCCTCCATTTATTATTTACTTATATTAGACATTTTACCACATAGTTGAAAAATATCTTTCTGTTTTTGCTCTTTATGATACTTTATGTATGATGCAATACATTTTGGAATTTTAATTACCAACTATAAAGTGAAGCAAAAATAACATATTGGTTATTACCTAATCCTTTATAAAGTAGTAAATTTTTAAATATTCTTCACATTGATTTTCAATGATATATGTAGTCTTTGTAGTGGGTCTTGAACAGCATAAACCTTTACATCCAGTTCCCTGGCCCCTTGCCTTGTATTAGAGTAGACCTATGACTACATTAAGCAAAAAGCAAAATAG
Source organism: Papio anubis (assembly GCF_008728515.1). NCBI lineage: Eukaryota > Metazoa > Chordata > Mammalia > Primates > Cercopithecidae > Papio > Papio anubis. Next base: position 31,473,914 of record NC_044979.1, read on the forward strand.
GAGAAACTATCAACTAGAAGTTTCTATACCTGTAAGTCCAATGACATTGAATTATAGCAGTTCACGTTGCTAAATTACAGTTAGTTTACTCATTTGTTCATTCTCTTAAAGAAAAAAAACACATCGATTTTAAACTATTTTAAAGCAATATGGGAAGTACTATGTCTAACAACATTTCTAGAACATTAGTGTGCACACAAATCACTTGAGCACCTTGTTAACATGCAGATTTTGATTTTGTAGCTCTGGAGGTAGACATTCTGCATTTCTGACCAGTTCCCAGGTGACATGGATCCTGGTGAGCTCTAGGGTATACTTTGAGTAATAGAGAATATTAGAGTTAGTTTACAATGATAACCATAGCACCTGAAGCTAAATTAGCAAAATAAACATTCATCTGTGCTAAAGGTTACTGATAAACTCAAGGTGTCTTACAGAAGGTAGTCTAAATAAGACTTGACCTATACATTGTCAATACAAAAAACATGTAATCAGTAGCCTGCTTTATATACTTACTCTACTGATGTATTCAAATCAGTAAAGTATAATGACGGAGTAATATGTATATGTGTGTGTGCGCGTGTTTTTCTCATTAGTAAATTTGAAAGTGGGACGCTTAATTACTAAATTACTAAATTTAAAGAAACGTACACAGATGCACCTGTATCTTCAAAATCTGCAAAGCAGATTGTAAAGTTTGCCATGTCAGAAACAAAAAATATTCTGAAAACTTAAAACGCTGTACTGTCCATCATAAATATACATAGAGTGGAGGAGTTGAAGAGGTCCTTAGAGATTATTTAGCTCAGTTTCCTCACTTTGCAGAAAGGGAAATTGAGGCTCATCTGGTCAAGTTAGTTGTCTAAAGCCCTGTAGCTACCTAACGATGATAGGACTGCAGTCTGATTTGATACTTGCTTCTTTCCTTCATCCTTTCCTGCTCTGACGACCTTTCCCAAAGTAGGGCTGAGTTGCACTGACCCATTCTACTATTTTTCCTAGTATGTGGGCCAGTATGTTTTTTCGATGGCCATCTAAGCTTATGTATTCCCTCTTTGTAAAGCGCCTGACTTCTAGGGGGGTCAGATTGATGCATTTGGTCTGAGAAACTAACATTTTTAGAAGTGAAGCAATTCTAGTTAAAATTTCAAGAGTACATAAATGCTCACATTTTTTCAGACAATAATTTAAAACAGAAAAATGCTCATCCTACAGAGAGAAAAAAATGAATTCAGGAGTCTAGGAAATCCTTTCTGCAAAACCCACAACAGAAGCTGGCATTAGCTTGGTCGATTGAAAGATGAACGTATCTGAATAAACACAATCTCTGGAATATTACACTGAAGAACTCAGAAATGGAAAAGGGAATATAGGCAAACAGGTGACAGTTCAGCATTTTTGATCGCCAATTATTTGAAAAACTATGGTAAGGCTTGGGCCAGAGAGGATGATAAAGTTTAGAAAAATACAGAAATATTAGGAGAAATTGTCTTCCTTTAAATGGTTATTACACTTCAGTTGAGGGAACCAATTCGTTAAAACCAAACAAAAGTTAAAAAAGGAACAATGTATAGATGATTCAATTTAGGAAAACTTGATTTTTCCTCTTTTCCCAAAATGATACAAAGCAGATAAATACAGGAGACTATTTATATTTCAGAAATAATATTTATTCTCTGTTTTATCTTGGGATTCCTCTTAACTCAGGTGATTTGAGAGAGTCTCATAGATATGATTTGTTGAAATACGAGAGAATTACCACAAACTCTTAAGAACATAGCTAAACAAAAGAACTAACTAGCTGAACAAAGGATCGAATACAGTAGGGCAAAGGAGACATAAAGTGTGATTAGAGCTTACTAAGGCTAATTGAGAAAACCTACTGAAGAGTCTTGATTATTTTTTGATTACTTATGACATTTGTTAAACTCTATATTGTGCTAAACATCTGCCCTCAAGGAGCTTATATTTAGTGGGGAAGATAATAATCAGACAATAGTTTGTAAGTTGCTAGTAAGCAGGGTCTGTATCTTCAGGACTTAGCATATGCTTAGCATTATATGTCTGTTAAGTAAATTAATTGGTCTATATCGTATGGCCAAGTAGTCCTCCTGTTATTTATTAAAGCAATGTAGATATGATGCATGGTGCCTAGCTTGCATGCATTTGATAGATATTTTAATTGTTGGGATAATATTTTTTAATAAAAGAAAAAGCTCAGCATAGTTATACAAGGGCTTTTACTGTAATTTAAGAAGAAAAAGAACTATTCTGATAGTTTGTCTTTAAATTCCTGACTGCGATGCTAATTTAGATGGGAATATGATTCCAGAAACACATATAGGCCTGTGTCCTGTAAAATCAGTCAAATTTTAATTGGAATATGTGTTTACCTGAATAATTGGAGTATTTGGTTACCTGAATATTTAATTGGAATATTTGGTTACCTCATTATAAATGCCATGGCTCCGTAGTGTTTTGTTTTTCTAAAAAAAAATTACATTTTTACTATTTGAGGGGAAAGTACTTTATTTCCATACTACCTCTAATGAGGTAACAGAATAATGAAAAGACAACTTGGAGTACATAATGGAAAATGTCATTTAAAAAGGTTTCATTTATACAATTTTGAAAATGTAGACAGTTATACGAATGTTAAAACTGTATTTATTTATATAATTCAAGCATTTTCTAAAAAATTATTAGTTTATTGGGGTTTTTTACCCTGCAAGAACATGAGCAAGAGATTTTGTTTCATTCACAGCTGCATCTCGGTGCCTCGGGTGGCATCTGGCACAAATAGACTCCCTTAAAATATTTGTGGAATAAATGAAAGAATTAAATTTGGCTTATTTTCTGCTCTTTGTCAAGCACTATCTATTAGATGTCAAGGACATGTTGGTGAGCAAAACGAAAATGGTTCTTGTCCTCATGGGGCTTACAGTCTAATTGGGAAGGTGAATAATTTAGCCCAGTTCCTGCAATGCAATGTGTTATGTTAAGTGAATAGCCTGCATATAGCAGGGAGAACTGACGTAGCCTAAGGGAGAAGATTGATGTCATTGAAGTTGAGACTAAAATATGAGCAGAATTAAAATAAAATACAAACAGGTGATCAGTATTATTATTATTTTAACCAGAGGGAGGCACAAAGATCAGTGGGCAAGAGAAGGGATGTCAGTTGTAGAGACTAGGAGAGGGGTATAGTAAGAGAGTAAGGATAGAGACCCAGGCAAGGGACAGATCATATAAGACTTTATATGCCTCAAGTGGCAGTTGAAAAATGTTTTGAAAGTCAACGAATGGGCACCAGAAGGTTTTGAGCAGAATAATAGAATCACCATCTTGGAAAGATTATTCTGGCTGTAATATGGATAGTGTATTGGTGAGGCATAACACTGGAGGACGGGAGACCCATGAGATATTACAGTAATTCTCCAGAAATGATAGTGGCCTAGCCTATGATGGTTGCACTGTACTAGGAATGGACTGAAGTAGATGGATATATTAATAAAAAGACATTTTAGGGATATATATAGGGCTTGGCAATTAATTGGATTTTTAAAGAGAGAACAAATCATGGTTGATGCCTTGATTCTTGGAATGGGAAATTTGGTCATTGATTGAAAGAGCATTCCTAATATAATGAATGATTGGGGAAGGGAGGAAGGAGGATGATGAATTTTGTGGGATACACTGAGTTTAAGGAGCCTACGAAATATATAGCTGCAGATGTCTGGGAAGGGGTTAGTTGGTTATGTGAGTCTGAAGCTAAGAATACAAGGTCTTGCTGAGACAGAATTGGGGGCTCACTAGTATGTTAATGGGACTTGGCAAGACAGACCCAGAAGGTATGTGGAGTGGAAACTGCAGAGGGCCTGAGATAGAGCCTTGAGGACTCAGAAATGTGTTGAAGGAGAGGACCCTGGTGTTCCAGTTTCTCTAGAAATTGTTTCCCTGTCCATAAGTGGAGCCCCTCTGGCCATATCTCTCTTCTACAACCCTGATCCTCTCGCCGGGGTCTCTTCAGCCACAACTGATTGATTTAACACTGAGCTCTTCACCAAAGCTAAATTAACAGAGTCCTTCCAGGTAATGTCTAAAATGGGAATGAAAGGAGGAGGATCATTCTCTCTCAGGGGGTGGGTGGCAGTAGTTTGAGGCTGTGAGATATGAGGCTGGAAAGTTTCCACCACAAGGGGGAAGGTGACCTGGAGGAATAATACTGACTTGTGCAACAGAATAAAGGTGACAGATGGAAATAATTCTGATGGTGATGAGGACCTTAACCAGGTTCTTCTTGTAGGTATGTGAGATAGTTCAAGGTTCTCCTAATTATGCTTTCCCATTTTTAGCTAGCAACCTAGAGTCCAGACTAATACATTATAACAACACTTGCCGCATAGAGTGGTTGGGATGTTAAAGGAAATAATATGCATAAAGGTTATTGCCTGCTACATAGGGAATATAATAGATACTGTTGCTTACTGATTTAACAACTTCCTTTTCTTTGAAGCCAGCACTATCTAATAGAACTTTCTGAGGTGAAGAAGATTTTTCCATATCTGCGTTGTTCAATAGAGTAGCCATTAGTGACATGTGGCCATTGGTCACTTGATGGAATACGGCTAGTGTAAACTGAAAAAAATCAAATTTCAAATTGTATTTAACTTTAATTACTTTGCATTTAAATGTAAATGCAACTTTAATTTCTTTACCTTTAAATGTGGCTAATGACTATCATATTGGACAGCAGAAGTCTAGGGTGATAGACATATAGAACAACAATTTTTAAAGCTATTTTGGATTGGATTGTCTATCATTTTCAACTGCAAGCATCCTAACTAATACAATGTATTATAAATAAATGGAAATTATTTATTTAACATGGCATGAACATCCCTCATTTTAAGATGATATTAAAGAATTAAATTTTTGTTTTTATATAAAAATTCTGAATTAAGTCAAGAGGTGAATATTTGCAATACACACAAATTATTTATATTAAACTAATATGTCACAGATTTCCTAAATACTGACTTCCCAGTCAGTGAATATAAAATGTGATTTCATTTATTAAAATTAAAATGATATACAGCTTTTCAACAATATGTCATTCAGATATATTCTACATAAGTTGCAGAATTATAAAACACACATATTAGAGAGTGTCCCTAACTTTATCAAAATAATTCTCCTTTGGGTTCCTTTTACAACATGCCCGCTAGTCTGCCAAAATATTATTTTACAGATGGTGGGGTTGTGCTACTTGCCACCTAGATAGACAGTAATAGAGCTAAGCATTTTTCTTTGCAGTGAGTGAAAATCTGTTCAAAGTGCCGGCAGGTTTATCAACTGGACCATAAGACCCAAGAGGAACTAAATGTTTCTGTTATGCTTTCTGTGTCTAATAATTCCCAGCCTTGTTAATAGACACTCAAACACTGCTCCCTAGCTGTGGAATCTTGGGTAGGTAACTTAATCTCTGAGAAATACTGATAAATGCTAATTTTCCATGTTTTTAGATTTTGGTGGTGAGAGTGGTGGTTGCTACCTGTATGCCTGTCTTTCACAAAGGTCACTCAAATTGCTCTGGTTTCTTTTTTTGTTACCAACATGCTCTATAGCTAAACTATTGAGCTTAAATGTCAAACTTGCATTATGTTTAGAAATGGGTACTTATCGGTTTATGCACGTTTCCCTTACACCCCAACGGTGGGCTGACGTAGGATGTGGTAGAGGAGTTAGTATTCTGACAAGTAGGTGATGTCATTCTACCCATGTATCACTTTCCATTAAATCTCTGACCCATATATAACCTTTAGCTGCAGGTTTGTTTGCTTACATCACTGTGATCAAATGGTTAGAATTATAGATTTTCATTTGGGAAAATGATTATTATTTTTCATTAAGGACATTATTGCTGGTTTGAATTATCCTTTTGTTTGTGGTTCAGGAACAACAAAGCTTTCCCTAGCGCTTCTGTGGGAGGTGGAAAGATGCTGTACACCTGCCTCCTACCCAGATCTCTTTCAGAAAGGAAATAGGCAGTGCTACTTAAGCTGTTGGATGGGAGCAATATTCAGTTCTTTGCCAAGAGAGATCCTAGACTCCAGATATGCCAATTCAGCAAACCACAGGGAGATTACCTAAAACTGAAAAAGGGCTCAGGAATCCATCAGAATATGAGATAATTTAAAGAAAATTTAAATCCTGCTGGCCAACAGAGAACCAGAGGACATTAGAGAAGGAAGGAAACTTAGAGGTCATCGTGTCCAATATTTTGCTGAGCGTCACCTCTCAGGCTGATGTAAAATGAGGACAGGGAGTACATAGAAACATTTTGGTTTTTCTGATTCAGTAGTACTCTTGAAGGCCTTTATTGGTGGTGCAAAATGAGGCTTTCTCATTGACTCTAAATAGGCTTATTAGCAGCATGCAGAGGGATTTCCACTGTGATCTTTTCTTTGTCCCTAGTCAGAGTGAAGGCATAGGTCTGAAGCAGGCTGATAGCTTTGGAAGTGAAAAGTACCGGCAGACTGAGGGCACAGAACGGGCTGGCTGCCAGTGTTGGGATCAGCACCCTGAGGAGTGTCATTTGTCAGAGTCACTTTTATGAAACAGAAGCCCTCTTTTGTGTATTTGTACCTGTGAAAGGGAGCAGCAGTGTAGCTGATCCAAAGTAGCAGAAAAACCACATAATTCATATTGACTTAGGATGCTCACCTACCCCCTCTTTTGCAGGAGTGTTAGTTGACATGTCAATACATGGCCAGCTTCCTTGGATTCTGGCATGATGCTTTCCATAGGGATTTCATTAATTGGTGCGAAAGTTTCAGTAAAGTCCAGGGAACTGTTAGCTTTTTGTTCTCTGCCTAATGACAGAAAATGTCCCTGTTACTGATTTCTTTGTGGGACCAGTCTACATCATTCCTAAGACTGACACAAAGCCCCGCTTGCACGTGTGGGATGAACGGCATGACTCGCAGGTTCCCCTGGAGGACTGCAGGTTTGATTAAATGTTTAAATGACCTTTAGGACAGATGATTATGAGGATGGGCAAACAATTTGTTCTTTCAATTCTTAATAACTTCAGTGTGTATTTGAGGGGGAGGTAGATGTAGACAGAGTTGAGAAGAGTGTGAACAAGAGACTTGGGTAATCACTGGAGATGAGGGTGATGATGATGGTAATTGGATATAAATAAGCAGAGAGTAAGATTTGTCAAAAAGGGGCAAACTCGTCGCCATTATCACCATCTCCCTCCTTTCACTTCAAACACAGACACTCACAGCATGTTCCGTTTCTGGTAACTTCCTAATCACACAGGAGCTCCAAGATTTCTCAAAGACCACAACCCTATGGACAAAAATCTTTTCTCCTTGACTGCCCTCTGGACAGCTCAGTAGTATCTTTAACATGGCAAATATAAAGACAGTAGATTCACTACAAGGACACCTCCAGAAAAATACTGCCTGCATTTGTAAACCATACACAGTACTATTCTTCAATTTGTCTTTATGGAAGCTATCAGTTAGCTACAGGTTTCCCTTCCTATGTCTGATGTACCTATCTCTAGTTGATTCTTTCTCTCTAACTCTAGTTCTTGAAACACTCTCTGCTGGTTTGATTTTCAGGTACATTCATTCTCTTTTCAGATTCCAGAATGAAAACTTCCTTTTTGAGACACCCAGATAGACTACCTCTTCCTTAGTCCACCTGGCCCTTATCCACGTCCCTTGAATGAGTTCTCTTTGTCTGGACACATTTCCAAAGTAATGCTTCTCTGCACTTCCAAAATGCAGCCTTTCCTTCTTTCAGCCTTTTGCTGTGTTCTATTCCATTATTTCATCGCCGCTCAGAATAAGCACTAGATAGACATCTAAGGTTCAACTTTACATTTTTATATATTTTATTAGATCAAAAACTGGTCACATATAAACTATAGTACTTGGGAATTGAGGGTATTACTTTCTTGAGTATTACTCAAGAAAGCATTACTTTCTTGAGAAGATATTACTCAAAATATATATACCTTTTGAATAATGAAATTTTGACAGTATAAGATGAATTAGCAATGATATTTTTCAGAAAACACGTATGCAGTAACTTCATTTATATGACTATGTTATTAATCTGTAGGCATTAATGGATTTATGTAGCCTGTTCAGAAATTAATGAAGCCTGTTTATTCTATGGATTTTCTTATCAGCTCCTTCCCTCTTCTTTTGTCTTCTTGGCATCACTGTTGACATCGCTGATGGGAATCCCACTGCTGCAGCCATGCAAGTGTTTTTGGTGTTTATTATTCACTTAGGCACCTTTGTGCACTGGATCTCTGATCAAATTATTTTGAAATTTTAATATGAAATACATAAGAGAAAAAATTGAAAATGTGTAGAAGCAGGCAAGCTTTCCTTTGTAAAAAAAAAAAAAGTGTAATTAAATAGAGTAAGAGGTGTGAAATATGTCAGGAATTTTGCTAACATAAAATTTCATCATTTGTCTAGTTGTGTAGTTAATGGATTCATCTTAAGTATACAGCAATTCCTGGAAATAATGTGGGGAAGCTTAGATTTACTTTTGAGTGCATATTAGTATGTAAAATGACCGTTATCTTCAATATCTCTATGTTGTAACACCTGCTTTGTTTTTACAATAGAGGCCCTCGTTTGGAACAAAGCCACTTAAGTTAAGCTGAACATCATTGTACCTGAACAGTTACCTGGGTTATCTGTGGTTATATAAAATGTGATGAAAATTACACCACCATAATCACCCCAGGCTACTTACAAGGCACCTTCACAGAAATGATACTGTGTCAAGTGCCACAAAGAATATCAGAATGCAGCCCCTTCCTAAGGCGCTTATGTTTGCAAGGGGAAAAAAAACTGGCCTTTGGATTCGGATAAGAGACTTTATTGTGATTACAAATTGGATTTCCTGTTTTTATTTCAGGAAAGCTATATTTGAAGGTAGAAGATAGCTAGAATTGCCCAAACTCTCACCCCCTGAGGGTTTGAAGCCGTTCTTGAATGAGTAAATGTATTCAAAAATTTAAAATTAAATCAGATTTGTTATATGGAATCATTTAAACCTAATTTCTAAATTAAAGGCATTTTAAGTTCACTTTCTGTTCCTTAGGCATCAACATCTCTTGCTACGAAAAACAAGAATAGATTCCAGTGCTGGAGTGAAGAGCCACGACTTTTCTTCCTGCGCTCTGTTTCCCAGGCCTATCAAAGACATTTAAGTACTGAGTTAGTTTTGGCTAGGGAACTCCTCTGACTACTTTAGGGGCACAGATGATAGGGAAGAAAAGGGTAGACTGTGGGGTTAGTACTGGATTGATTTCTGTACCCCTCTTTGATGTTGATAGCTGCTTCCTGTTAGGAACTTCTGGTTGGAAGCATACTTCTTACCTGAAGAAAGTTGTGGGTTTATACAGTTCTACCTTGGCTTATTTACTAAGGCTCCTAAACCATATAGCACATCACTATGAATACGTTCAGGGTCAGGCAATGGATCCTACCCAGATCCCTGTAAAGCCAGAGTGGTTCTGCAACCATCATTCATGAATAAGGACCAAGACTGAGTTGCTCTGGTTGAAGAAGCTGTTGGATGATATGGGGTTTGTGCCACAGTGTGATGAATTCACTTTCCATGATGTGCTGGGCTCACTCTCAGCAAGGCCAGCTGAAAGCTGAGTCTGCTTTGGATGCAGAGGTATGTAGTCAGTGGCTGTGCACAGGATAGGACAGGACTTTGGGATGTACAGAAGGATATACTATTCTTACAAATACTTCCTTCACCTGTTTGCTGATGAGCAAGACTCCAGGAATAGGATACAAGGCCCCTAACTTGTCTTAACTCTGTGATTAGGTCAGATCTCCCTACTGTATGCCCGTAGTGCACCATGCTCATTTTAGCTTTTATTACAGTTACAGTTGTACATTTATTTATGAGGTTGTTTGATGGATATTTATCTCTTATTAAATCATAAGCTCCATGAAGATAAGGAGCATAGCTTTTTGCTTACCTTTGTGGCCACTGTACCTGCCACATAGAGGGCACTGGATAATCCTTTATTAAATGAATAACTAAACCTAAAAATCACTTCAAGGTAGGTGATGCAGTCATTAAGTTCACACTATAGTGAAAGACAGTTCTTTCCAATAGGACATTATATATTTTTCCTACTATCACTTCTATTTGCTAAATTGACTTTGAGGTTGAGAAATTGGGCTATGACTCAGTATGTGCATAAAATCTTCAATAAATACTGTGTTCCTTTTTTTTTTAAAGCAAGGATAAGGATGAAAAAAAAAGATGAAAGAGTTTATTTAAGCTACGGATATCCAGTTGTTGGTTGAAAAAAATATGTGGCTGTTTGCATTGTGTTTAGCGATGGAACTCCCATATAAACATTTCTATCTTTGACAAAGGTTTATGCAATTGATCTGCCTGCTCATTCCCCCCCGACTTGATTTCCTTTATTTAATTCACAGGTGAATGACAGTTAGTTCTCGGTTGTAGAAAATGCTCTCATGCCTTCATCTTTTAAGGAAATGTTCCTATAGCTCAGTCACCACTTTGAATATAGTTTTTCGCTTTGTTTTTAACTTACGGCATCAGCAAATGATTTACACCATAGTGTTAAACAGTGCTCATGAGGATGCTGATTTTAGCAGAATCCTGGGGAACTAACAGAAAAAAATCACAGCTAATTTTAGTATTTGTAGGGCCTTATGACAGATATATCTGAATACTATTATTCACCCTTGATAACTTCTTCCTAAATTATCTGTATTGTCTCCTGTCTAATTTTATTTCTTTCATTGAATACACATATTTTATATATTTGATATTTTAGAAAATGTGCTTGAAAAAAATGTCTGTCTTCCCATTTCGCCATTGATTACCAATTTATCTAATCTACGTATCTATCATCCATCTCTAAACCTAATTTTTGGATACATATACAACCAATAGATGTGGGACATACCAACAATACAATTGCATGATAGTCTTAGTTAAAAAGCTTAGTCTGTCTCTGTGAATTTGATTCTTCTGCTTTGCATGATTCTGGCGGAGTCCTTTCATCTGGTGCTAGTTTTTGAACACATCTTAGGCTGCTTCCAAACCATCTGAAATGCAGTCTCATGAGAACATAGGTCTACAATCTAAAGAAATATACTTTGATTATTCCTGATACATAAAACAATAGCTATTTTTATAGCGTTAGAAGGAATATTAGAGATTATTTATCTTATATCCCATTTTTACAGATTGAAAAGCTGGAATCAATTGGAGTAAGTAACTTACAAAAGGGACAAAGAAAAGAACCAGGATGAGAAATTCCGTATGTCTTCTTATTATGCAATTCAATCCTGTGAATTGTTGATTATTTGCTTTACTACTCTGACTGACTTATGCATGGCGTTTTATTTGTCTTTCTTGCATCAAAATAAAAGAAGGCCTATTTCTTCTTCTTCTACCAGTTGCATAAAGTTAAAACGAGGCTGAACATTCTCTTGTAAATTCAGGGTGTTTACCTAGCCCAGGAAAATCAGGCCTAAGCAGATGAAGGAGACTTGGAATGATTTATCTAAACACCTAAATTAGTTACATCATTATTTATCTGCGAAGCTTCTCAAGTTTTGTTGTCATACTCTGGATGGAGGCCAATCAGAAATGACCCTTAAGTTCTGACTGTCTAGCCAGTCTCCCCTTGATCAAGGAGAACATTCGGGCATGAACTGTAGTTTTCATTGTCCTCTGAGCGACTCATATTAGAAATAGCTACCTGAGGCCAGCCTTTAGTTCTATTTTGATCAAACTGTCTTATAGACACAGCCTTTAGTGTTCTCTGTGACCTTTCAAACTGCCCCAGGGTAAAGGCGAATTACAAATACTATTAAGGTTGATGAGTAATAAACTCAGTAATGAGGATACTATTTCACATTCTTAGGGATAGATGCTTTTTCTCTGTGGGATGCCTGAGTAGGAAATTTTGATGGCTCCAAATGTGGCCACAATAAACATCAGGAGGCTCTCCTATTGTAGAGATTTCCCTGAAATTGAACTCTGGAGGATGAAACATTTGGTGTAGATACTTGACCTTCTAAGAATAAAACTTTATGTATATATGTATTTATTTTTCTAATAGCAGCAATTAGTCTAGAATCTAATGCCTTGTCAGTGAACATAACAATTTTTGTAAATGTTGTCCTCTTAGCTTTTAAGTTTTTGTTTTGTTTTGTTTTGTTTTAGTGATGAGTCAAATTATACTCAGATTTTTGTAGGTTATCCCTAGTATTCTTGTTATTGAAGATATTTAAATGTTAATATATTGTAATAAGGAGAAACTCAAAAAGAGAGGAATGATCTCTTCCTTACCCCCTTAGTGATACATACAAATAGAATATTTGTTCATGTTTTATTTTGCCTTTTATTTTTAAATCAAGGAGATTGAATTAGAGACAGGACAAAATAAGCAAAAACCTGAAGCTATAAATTTCTAGGTCAATCCAAATACATAAAGCATTAAAAAATGTCAGATGTGAAGCTAGATGCAAACTGACAGGGGGAAAAAAAAACCTGTTTGTGTACGTAGAGCCTCAAACCAAAAGCAAAATTAAAATTTGTGCTGACCCTTCTCCCTTGGGGCTGCAGATGTCACTGCTGTCCAGGGCACCGTCTGTTACCGAGTGGAAGGAAGAGGAATGGCATCCAAGTCACTAGTGTAAGATAAAATTGTCTGCCTGCCAAGTCCTGAAGATGTCCTGCCATATTTTTTAAGGCCAAGGGATGTAGGGTAGAGGTGAGCAACAAAGGTGACCATTAACACTCATTGATTCTTGTCTTTTATGACTCATTCTTTTATTATTATATGTTTTGTAAGAGGTTTTATATTTATACATATATAATTTTTATTTAATCAGTAACAGCAGTAGTTACAATTTATTTAGCATTTATTGGACAAGATATTTTATGCACATTTTCTCATTCAATGTCCAGGACTATTATTCAAACTGAGTATTATTCTTATATTAAAGATAAGGAAATAACTTCTAACTAAGCAAAGTTGCTCAAAATGACACATAGAGTGAGGTCTGTGGCTGTTCTCTTACTCCAAATGTGGGGTATCTCAGAAATTTCCACCCTCCAGAAGGCTACAGTGTAGCTCAGACTATGCAAATTGTTCTTCTATTTGCCATGCACCCATGCACTCAACACTATTCCATGTCTTCCCTGTGCTCTGGGAAGCTGACCCTTGTCACTTTCATGACTGGGACTCTGCTCTCCGTGTTTATCTTGAGTCAGGCCTATGGAAGGCTCTCACAGGATATTGGAGGGCAGGAAGAGAAAGACGTCAGGATATTTCTTCTTCACGTCCTACTTCGGCCCTGTGCGCTGGCAGTGACTGTGTCCTTTCAGGATATAACTGCCTTCACCCTGCTCTCCTCTGTACCTCTCCTGATGCAGGGCTCCTAAGGAAACACTGTTCCTTTTCCTTGACTATTTATCCCTAGGGATAGTATTATATTCTCACCTTTGGGTGCCCTGCCATCTTGTTTGCTCCTTAAGTCTGTCTACAATTTATGCAAATAACTCCTTTATTAAAATCTCTTCATTTGAACACTCTGGGATGAATTATGTATTTTTTTCTGGGACCTTGACTAATACAGAGGCTGATACTACACCCATATGAAAATATATCAAAGATAATTTGCAAAGCATGTTTGAAAGCTCTACATTAGGATCACTAGCATGCCAAAAGGCACAGGTAGGAAAATACAGGGCATAGCAAAATATTGTTTCTTCCTAGTAGAGAACCTGCCTCAGGGAGAGACTAGGCTGGTGAGAAGGGGGAAAGACTTTAAGAGTCTTATAGACCAGGCATTAGAGAATTGTGATAGGTTTTTGAACCCGTGATAAAAGCTGTGTTTGGGGAAGATTTTTCTAGCAACCATTTGTAGAGCAGTGGAATTAGGAAAAAAGGGTGACAGTAAAGAGAATAGTTAAAAGGCTTTTAAAATAAGCCAGTGTAAAGTGATTGGAGGCAGGTTCACAAAGTGGCAACAAGTATGAAAAATAAGGAGTGAAATAAATAGTGAAAGAAACATTATTACTATTGGAATTTGCATTATTGCCCATGTGATGCATTTGCTTTAAATTGGTGTAAGCTCTTCACATGCAGAGGGCCCATATGCCTTGATGTAACATTAGATCAAGTGGCAGAAGCTAAATTTGAATTAAGGCAATATTTGGTTGTAGAGAACATCATTCTTGTTTCTAGCTCTTGGACTTTATGTGGAAGCACTTTAAGTCCTAAGAGGCTAATTTTAGTTCAATCTATTTAGTTAACAATATTTTAGATCCTTAATTTTTAGTTTCCAGCTGATCAGACTCCTCAGCTTGAAATCCAAGGGCATTATAGACTTCAAGCAAATTGCATGTGCATTAAGACTATTGAACTTGGGACGAGTAATCCTATAAAAGCGAAATCATTGCTGAAGCATTTTTGTAATCACGTACTCCTCCTGCATGTTATTTGAAAATGTTCTCTTTTGGTGTGGAGGCAAATGAGCTGATGTTTATTGAGCTCCATCCACCAATTTATTTATTCATCTAATAAACATTTTAATGAGTGGGTATCAGGCACATTTATGTTTTACCCAAGAGACTTATTTAACAGTCATTCAACCATTTGGTCATTAATAGTGAAAAGGTCACAGGCTTTGGCATGAGGCAGGCCTGGGTTTGAAACAGATCTTCGCCACTTCCTGGAAGGGTTGTCTTAAGGCAAATTATTTTTTAGACACCTTTTCAGTTTTTCTGAAGGAAAACGTGTTTGTAAAGACTGCATTGTGACTGAGAAAGGGCACACAAACTAGATGAGTTTAATCCTCCTATCTGTCACCCGTGATGAACCTTATATGTATACACAAATACACAATGCTCCAAGTTGGATGTGAAACAAATGGAAGTATAATACTCACCCTTAAATATAATTTCAGATAGCCACAAAATACAAAACCATTTAAGGATGTGAGAAAATTAGTATAATAAATAAGAAAATACAGAATAACTTTTTCTTCTGTTATTTAACTGGTATAAAATTAATTCCTTGACTCTCACATTTTGTCAACAAATATGATAATGTATGTGGTGATGTACTGCTGTGCCTTGAGAAGGAAAAAATAATTATAGCCGTAAAATATTTAAGAAAATTCTGGAAATAAGAGTAATAGAATTAATTTTTTCAAACATTTCCCAAATGTGTTTTAAATGGCTTTCTTGAAGGAGAAAGAGAGAGGGAGAGAAAAAAAGAGAACATTTAGATATAATTACAGATAAGACCTATGCATAATATTAGTGGCCTTAAAAATAATCATGCATATTCATAGCTAAATTGCTAATTAACATTCCCAGAATTTTGTTTAATGTAAGCAAGTTATCCTAATAGGGTTAGGGCAAAAACAATATGATAAAGATTGAAATATGTGGCTATTTAAAAGCACTGAAAACTTGACTAAATTGCTTCTCCCCTTCCATTAGACATAAGCAATTAAGCCTCATCATGTTTTTTATTTTTTTTCTTCCCCCCCCACCCCCTACCCCTACCCCACCCTGAGACAGAGTCTCACTACTCTGTGGCCCAGGCTGGAGTGCAATGGCCCCATCTTGGCTCACTGCAACCTCCGCCTTCTGAGTTCAAGCAATTCTCCTGCCTCAGCCTCCCGAGTAGCTGAGATTACAGGGGCCCGCCACTGCACCCCACTAATTTTTGTATTTTTAGTAGAGACGGAGTTTCGCCATGTTGGCCAGGTGGGTCTCGAACTCCTAACCTCAAGTGATCCGCGCAACTCTGCCTCCCAACGTGCTGGGATTACAGGCGTGAGACACCGTGCCTGGCCTCATCAAGTTTTTTAAACAATAAAAAGGGCAAGTTTTAGAAAACAGTATCTTAAGGCTGGGTGCGGTGGCTCATGCCTGGAATCTCAGCATGTTGGGAGGCCAAAATGGGTGGATAACTTGAGGTCAGGAGTTCAAAAACAGCCTCACCAACATGGTGAAACCCTATCCCATCGCTGCTAAAAGTACAAATAAATTAGCCAGGCATGATGGCCGGTGCCCGTAATCCCAGCTATTCGGCGGGGCTGAGACTGGAGAATCGCTTGAACCCGGGAAGCGGAGGTTGCAGTGAGCCAAGATGGCGCCATTGCACTCCAGCCTGTGCCACAGAGTAAGACTCTGTCTCAAAAAAAAAAAAAAAAAAAAGGAAGACAATACATTAAGATACAACAACACTTTGAGCCTTTGCTGATTGTTGATGAGTTTCAAACTCACAGAGGGTTTCAAAGAAAGGCTGGCAGAGCTTGAAGGCAGAGCACACTTCTGAGCTGAAGTCCTGTCTGTCTCTATTACTAAATAGCAATGTGAGCTTCTGGAGGACTCTGAACTCTCTCAGCCTCTGTGAAATGGAGATAACATTTCCTGTGGAGCTGCCTCAGAGATGTTGGGGAAATCATGTGGAAATCAAGTATGGCTGTCAACAAGTTTTATGAATTGTAAATGACCTTAAGTATGTAAAGTATTAGTCATCTATTCACTCATTGGTGCCTAGCATTAGGAGGCATATGGTGGGGCCAGGGGTCCGGGGGGTCATTAATATGGTGAATGAGATCTGGAGAAGCAGTGTGTTCCCTGGGTAAGGGCATGGGCTTTGGAGTTATTTGTAGTTAGACCCACCTAGAGTAAGTCAGGGCTCACCACTCTGTGACCTCCTGTCCTGAGACCTTAATTTGTCCAATTGTTTCATCATTGTAAATCCCAGTTTCTTTAACGTGGATATGAAAAAACATCATATATTTCACAGGGGAGTTATGAGGATGTGAGAACTACGATCAAGCACTTAACTTCACATGTTCAAAGTGCTCAATGACAGTTGGCAACTATCAATCAACTCTTCAAACATTGTATCTCTAATCAAGGAAAGCAGGCATTTGCACCAATAATAACAGAACAAAACAACATGGGGAACAGTAGCATTATAAACAACTTTGAGAGTTCGTGGGTAGGCTGCCATACTTTCAGCTAGAGTGATAAGTAAAGATTTTGGAGATGTAAATATTCAGAATAAATCTTAAAGAACAAGTTATATCTCAATAGGAGGAGATATGGTTGGTGGACAGCATTTCAGGTAGACAGAGAATAGAATGAGCTTAAGTGTAGAGATGGGAAATTTGAGTAATCCCGTTGTCTAGACTAGCACTGCCCAGTAGAACTTTTTCTGTGAAGGCAATGTTGTATGAGCGTTCTGTCCAATATGGTAGCCACTAGCCGCATGTGGCTATTGAACATTTGACTGTGGATAGTGTGACTGAGGAATTGAATTTTTCATTTTATTTAATTTTAATTAGTATACATTTTAAAACCACATCTGACAAGTGCTGGCTCAAACCATAGGATACATGGAGAAGAGTTCAGTGTGATAAGATCCAAACAGCTTGGCAAATTTTGAAGAACGTAACTGCTAGGCCAACAAGTTTAGATTCCAAAATAGAACAAACGTATTTAGAAGCAGGCAAAACAAAAGAACACATTTATGAAGGAGACCCAAGTAGTTGCAGAGAGAGAGAAATAGGAAAGCCAGGAATCCAACAAGGAATGGGCATTGAAGAAAGGTTTGCCTTGTATTCTTAGTTAGAAGCCAACGGGTATGGGAAAGAAATTTGTTAGATTTGGTAATTCAGAGCTTCTTCGTGACTTTCAGAAAAAAGTTTCCCCTGAGTGGTAGAGGTGAAAAGAATATTGCAGGAAATTAGGAGTAAGGTATGCTGAGTGGAGGCAACATGGAACACAGCCTTTTTTTTTTTTTTTTGAAAAAGTTTATATTCCTAGAGTTATAGGATAAAGTGTTACACACTAAGTCTCAGCAAGTACTGTATATTAGCCAAGTAAGTGGAGTTCTTGCAGGCAAACTAGGTAGTTTTAATGCCAGGTGTGAAATTATAGTGGTTTAGATAAAAGTTTGAAGCAATTCTACCAATAAGTACTCTGAGTCATGACATTTTTAGGCCACATTGAAAACACTAGCTGAAAGAATACAAACAATGTTGAAATCATAACTAAGCCCCTTGCTGAGTTTATATTCTGAGCTAAGGATAGATTACCCTCATGCCCTTATTATGATGAAAAACTGTTTTGTTTTTCTTGCACAGCACAGTTAGGTATCAGATGAAGGGGGAGGAGTATCCTCATGGATACCTCAAAGACAAGTAACCCATGGACAGAGGACAGAGAAATTTCATGCAAAGACAGATTTTCCTATCCCTCATGATTAAATTATCTCAGTTTCCTCATTATGAAAATCATTTGGGATACTTGATAAATGTACAAAATCTTCTGCCTCCATTCATACTGGTCAATATGAATCTTAGCTTGGGGATCTGAATTTTTAATTAGCACCTGAGTGATTCTTAATATCAGACAATTTTAGGAAATACTGATTTATTTGTTTATTCATATTTTCAACAAACACCAATGGAGCGTTTTCCATATTGTAGACATTCAGATACTAGGACACAAAGATAATTAAGACATGGTTTCTAGCCTCAAGAAATTGTTCTGGGAGAGGAGGCAGTAAATGCCGTGTAAGAAATGGCTTGGTAGCTGTTGCAAAAGGAGCACAGAGAAGGGCAGCTCAGCATTGAGGAGATCATGGGAAGCTGTGCTTGGGGAAGGTAAAGTTTGAGTAGGATGTTCAAGGATAAGCCAACCAGATGATAAAGGGAGTGAGAGAGAAAAGCACTCTTTTCAGGATAAACATCACATTAAAGGCAAGAAGAGATTGTGTTGGGTCTATGAATACTACTGAATTCAACACAGCTGGAAAACAGGTTTGCCATGAGATAATGGCCTGTATGGCAACAGACAAAGGCATTTTTGTACCGGAGCACAAAATAAGTGCCTAGTTATTTTCAAGGTAATGTGAAATCATTAAAGGGTAATCTAGGGTTGGTGAGATTGGACATAGGGAGACCCATTAAAACTTCATACATTAATTCAGGTGAGAGGTGATGGTGTCTGAGCTGAGACAGTAGCCCCAGAGGTAGAATGGAAAGAACATTTTTTGATAAATAGTTGGTGATTTATTATGCATGACAGAATCAGACAATAGTTCTTTCGATCCTTTTATTAAGATTGTCTCAATGAAATGAACTGAATTGCTAATAATTGATTTTGTAGATGGCTCACATATGGCTCACATAATACATTTAGCCATGTTGGGGAACATGTAATTGTTTGCTATTCATACCTATGGTGACTTCCTAAATTGGATTGCTGTTGGACAAGATATTCAGTATTTATCCCATTGATTTAAGGAGACACCAATGCAGAGGATGTTCTTTTTTTTTTTTTTTTCTTTTTTTTTAAATTTATTTATTATTATTATACTGTAAGTTGTAGGGTACATGTGCATAACGTGCAGGTTTGTTACATATGTATACTTGTGCCTTGTTGGTGTGCTGCACCCATCAACTCGTCATTTACATCAGGTATAACTCCCAATGCAATCCCTCCCCCCTCCCCCCTCCCCATGATAGGCCCCGGTGTGTGATGTTCCCCTTCCCGAGTCCAAGTGATCTCATTGTTCAGTTCCCACCTATGAGTGAGAACATGCGGTGTTTGGTTTTCTGTTCTTGTGATAGTTTGCTAAGAATGATGGATTCCAGCTGCATCCATGTCCCTACAAAGGACACAAACTCATCCTTTTTGATGGCTGCATAGTATTCCATGGTGTATATGTGCCACATTTTCTTAATCCAATCTGTCACTGATGGACATTTGGGTTGATTCCAAGTCTTTGCTATTGTGAATAGTGCTGCAATAAACATACGTGTGCATGTGTCTTTAGAGCAGCATAATTTATAATCCTTTGGGTATATCCCCAGTAATGGGATGGCTGGGTCATATGGTACATCTAGTTCTAGATCCTTGAGGAATCGCCATACTGTTTTCCATAATGGTTGAACTAGTTTACAATCCCACCAACAGTGTAAAAGTGTTCCTATTTCTCCACATCCTCTCCAGCACCTGTTGTTTCCTGACTTTTTAATGATCGCCATTCTAACTGGTGTGAGATGGTATCTCATTGTGGTTTTGATTTGCATTTCTCTGATGGCCAGTGATGATGAGCATTTTTTCATGTGTTTGTTGGCTGTATGAATGTCTTCTTTTGAGAAATGTCTATTCATATCCTTTGCCCACTTTTTGATGGGGTTGTTTGTTTTTTTCTTGTAAATTTGTTTGAGTTCTTTGTAGGTTCTGGATATTAGCCCTTTGTCAGATGAGTAGATTGCAAAAATTTTCTCCCATTCTGTAGGTTTCCTGTTCACTCTGATGGTAGTTTCTTTTGCTGTGCAGAAGCTCTTTAGTTTAATTAGATCCCATTTGTCAATTTTGGCTTTTGCTGCCGTTGCTTTTGGTGTTTTAGACATGAAGTCTTTGCCCATGCCTATGTCCTGAATGGTACTACCTAGGTTTTCCTCTAGGATTTTTATGGTATTAGGTCTAACATTTAAGTCTCGAATCCATCTTGAATTAATTTTCGTATAAGGAGTAAGGAAAGGATCCAGTTTCAGCTTTCTACTTATGGCTAGCCAATTTTCCCAGCACCATTTATTAAATAGGGAATCCTTTCCCCATTTCTTGTTTCTCTCAGGTTTGTCAAAGATCAGATGGCTGTGGATGTGTGGTATTATTTCTGAGGACTCTGTTCTGTTCCATTGGTCTATATCTCTGTTTTGGTACCAGTATCATGCTGTTTTGGTTACTGTAGCCTTGTAGTATAGTTAGAAGTCAGGTAGCGTGATGCCTCCAGCTTTGTTCTTTTGACTTAGGATTGTCTTGGAGATGCGGGCTCTTTTTTGGTTCCATATGAACTTTAAAGCAGTTTTTTCCAATTCTGTGAAGAAACTCATTGGTAGCTTGATGGGGATGGCATTGAATCTATAAATTACCTTGGGCAGTATGGCCATTTTCACAATATTGATTCTTCCTATCCATGAGCATGGTATGTTCTTCCATTTGTTTGTGTCCTCTTTTATTTCAGTGAGCAGTGGTTTGTAGTTCTCCTTGAAGAGGTCCTTTACATCCCTTGTAAGTTGGATTCCTAGGTATTTGATTCTCTTTGAAGCAATTGTGAATGGAAGTTCATTCCTGATTTGGCTCTCTGTTTGTCTGTTACTGGTGTATAAGAATGCTTGTGATTTTTGCACATTAATTTTGTATCCTGAGACTTTGCTGAAGTTGGTTATCAGCTTAAGGAGATTTTGGGCTGAGACAATGGGGTTTTCTAAATATACAATCATGTCATCTGCAAACAGGGACAATTTGACTTCTTCTTTTCCTAACTGAATACCCCTGATTTCTTTCTCTTGCCTAATTGCCCTAGCCAGAACTTCCAACACTATGTTGAATAGGAGTGGTGAGAGAGGGCATCCCTGTCTTGTGCCAGTTTTCAAAGGGAATTTTTCCAGTTTTTGCCCATTCAGTATGATATTGGCTGTGGGTTTGTCATAAATAGCTCTTATTATTTTGAGGTACGTTCCATCAATACCGAATTTATTGAGCGTTTTTAGCATGAAGGGCTGTTGAATTTTGTCAAAAGCCTTTTCTGCATCTATTGAAATAATCATGTGGTTCTTGTCTTTGGTTCTGTTTATATGCTGGATTATGTTTATTGATTTGCGAATGTTGAACCATCCTTGCATCCTAGGGATGAAGCCCACTTGATCATGGTGGATAAGCTTTTTGATGTGTTGCTGAATCCGGTTTGCCAGTATTTTATTGAGGATTTTTGCATCGATGTTCATCAGGGATATTGGTCTAAAATTCTCTTTTTTTGTTGTATCTCTGCCAGGCTTTGGTATCAGGATGATGTTGGCCTCCTAAAATGAGTTAGGGAGGATTCCCTCTTTTTCTATTGATTGGAATAGTTTCAGAAGGAATGGTACCAACTCCTCCTTGTACCTCTGGTAGAATTCAGCTGTGAATCCATCTGGTCCTGGACTTTTTTTGGTTGGTAGGCTATTAATTGTTGCCTCAATTTCAGAGCCTGCTATTGGTCTATTCAGGGATTCAGCTTCTTCCTGGTTTAGTCTTGGAAGAGTGTAAGTGTCCAGGAAATTATCCATTTCTTCTAGATTTTCCAGTTTATTTGCGTAGAGGTGTTTATAGTATTCTCTGATGGTAGTTTGTATTTCTGTGGGGTCGGTGGTGATATCCCCTTTATCATTTTTAATTGAGTCAATTTGATTCTTCTCTCTTTTCTTCTTTATTAGTCTTGCTAGTGGTCTGTCAATTTTGTTGATCTTTTCAAAAAACCAACTGCTGGATTCATTGATTTTTTGGAGGGTTTTTTGTGTCTCTATCTCCTTCAGTTCTGCTCTGATCTTAGTTATTTCTAGCCTTCTGCTAGCTTTCGAATGTGTTTGCTCTTGCTTCTCTAGTTCTTTTAATTGCGATGTTAGAGTGTCAATTTTAGATCTTTCCTGCTTTCTCTTGTGGGCATTTAGTGCTATAAATTTCCCTCTACACACTGCTTTAAATGTGTCCCAGAGATTCTGGTATGTTGTATCTTTGTTCTCATTGGTTTCAAAGAACATCTTTATTTCTGCCTTCATTTCGTTATGTACCCAGTAGTCATTCAGGAGCAGGTTGTTCAGTTTCCATGTAGTTGAGCGGTTTTGATTGAGTTTCTTAGTCCTGAGTTCTAGTTTGATTGCACTGTGGTCTGAGAGACAGTTTGTTATAATTTCTGTTCTTGTACATTTGCTGAGGAGTGCTTTACTTCCAATTATATGGTCAATTTTGGAGTAAGTACGATGTGGTGCTGAGAAGAATGTATATTCTGTTGATTTGGGGTGGAGAGTTCTATAGATGTCTATTAGGTCTGCTTGCTGCAGAGATGAGTTCAATTCCTGGACATCCTTGTTAACTTTCTGTCTCGTTGATCTGTCTAATGTTGACAGTGGAGTGTTGAAGTCTCCCATTATTATTGTATGGGAGTCTAAGTCTCTTTGTAAGTCTCTAAGGACTTGCTTTATGAATCTGGGTGCTCCTGTATTGGGTGCATATATATTTAGGATAGTTAGCTCTTCCTGTTGAATTGATCCCTTTACCATTATGTAATGGCCTTCTTTGTCTCTTTTGATCTTTGATGGTTTAAAGTCTGTTTTATCAGAGACTAGTATTGCAACCCCTGCTTTTTTTTTGTTCTCCATTTGCTTGGTAAATCTTCCTCCATCCCTTTATTTTGAGCCTATGTATGTCTCTGCGTGTGAGATGGGTCTCCTGAATACAGCAGACTGATGGGTCTTGACTCTTTATCCAGTTTGCCAGTCTGTGTCTTTTCATTGGAGCATTTAGTCCATTTACATTTAAGGTTAAGATTGTAATGTGTGAACTTGATCCTGCCATTATGATATTAACTGGTTATTTTGCTCGTTAGTTGATGCAGTTTCTTCCTAGCCTCGATGGTCTTTACATTTTGGCATGTTTTTGCAATGGCTGGTACCGGTTGTTCCTTTCCATGTTGAGTGCTTCCTTCAGGGTCTCTTGTAAGGCAGGCCTAGTGGTGACAAAATCTCTAAGCATTTGCTTATCTGTAAAGGATTTTATTTCTCCTTCACTTATGAAACTTAGTTTGGCTGGATATGAAATTCTGGGTTTAAAATTCTTTTCTTTAAGAATGTTGAATATTGGCCCCCACTCTCTTCTGGCTTGTAGAGTTTCTGCCGAGAGATCTGCTGTGAGTCTGATGGGCTTCCCTTTGTGGGTAACCCGACCTTTCTCTCTGGCTGCCCTTAAGATTTTTTCCTTCATTTCAACTTTGGTGAATCTGGCAATTATGTGTCTTGGAGTTGCTCTTCTCGAGGAGTATCTTTGTGGCGTTCTCTGTATTTCCTGGATTTGAATGTTGGCCTGCCCTACTAGGTTGGGGAAGTTCTCCTGGATGATATCCTGAAGAGTGTTTTCCAACTTGGTTCCATTTTCCCCCTCACTTTCAGGCACCCCAATCAGACGTAGATTTGGTCTTTTTACATAATCCCATACTTCTTGCAGGCTTTGTTCATTTCTTTTTCTTCTTTTTTCTTTTGGTTTCTCTTCTCGCTTCATTTCATTTATTTGATCCTCAATCGCTGATACTCTTTCTTCCAGTTGATCGAGTCGGTTACTGAAGCTTGTGCATTTGTCACGTATTTCTCGTGTCATGGTTTTCATCTCTTTCATTTCGTTTATGACCTTCTCTGCATTAATTACTCTAGCCGTCAATTCTTCCACTTTTTTTTCAAGATTTTTAGTTTCTTTGCGCTGGGTATGTAATTCCTCCTTTAGCTCTGAGAAATTTGATGGACTGAAGCCTTCTTCTCTCATCTCGTCAAAGTCATTCTCCGTCCAGCTTTGATCCGTTGCTGGCGATGAGCTGCGCTCCTTTGCCGGGGGAGATGCGCTCTTATTTTTTGAATTTCCAGCTTTTCTGCCCTGCTTTTTCCCCATCTTTGTGGTTTTATCTGCCTCTGGTCTTTGATGATGGTGTTGTACTGATGGGGTTTTGGTGTAGGTGTCCTTCCTGTTTGATAGTTTTCCTTCTAACAGTCAGGACCCTCAGCTGTAGGTCTGCTGGAGATTGCTTGAGGTCCACTCCAGACCCTGTTTGCCTGGGTATCAGCAGCAGAGGCTGCAGAAGATAGAATATTTCTGAACAGCAAGTGTACCTGTCTGATTCTTGCTTTGGAAGCTTCCTCTCAGGGGTGTACTCCACCCTGTGAGGTGTGGGGTGTCAGACTGCCCCTAGTGGGGGATGTCTCCCAGTTAGGCTACTCAGGGGTCAGGGACCCACTTGAGCAGGCAGTCTGTCCGTTCTCAGATCTCAACCTCCGTGTTGGGAGATCCACTGCTCTCTTCAAAGCTGTCAGACAGAGTCGTTTGCGTCTGCAGAGGTTTCTGCTGCTTTGTTGTTGTTGTTGTTGTTGTTGTTGTGTAGCTGTGCCCTGCCCCCAGAGGTGCAGTCTACAGAGACAGGCAGGTTTCCTTGAGCTGCTGTGAGCTCCACCCAGTTGGAGCTCCCCAGCAGCTTTGTTTACCTACTTAAGCCTCAGCAATGGCGGGCGCCCCTCCCCCAGCCTCGCTGCTGCCTTGCCGGTAGATCACAGACTGCTGTGATAGCAATGAGGGAGGCTCCGTGGGTGTGGGACCCTCCCGGCCAGGTGTGGGATATGATCTCCTGGTGTGCCTGTTTGCTCAAAGCGCAGTATTGGGGTTGGAGTTACCCGATTCTCCAGGTGTTGTGTGTCTCAGTTCCCCTGGCTAGGAAAAGGGATTCCCTTCCCCCTTGCGCTTCCCAGGTGAGGCAATGCCTCGCCCTGCTTCAGCTCTCGCTGGTCGGGCTGCAGCAGCTGACCAGTACCGATCGTCCGGCACTCCCCAGTGAGATGAACCCAGTACCTCAGTTGAAAATGCCGAAATCACCGGTCTTCTGTGTCGCTGGCGCTGGGAGTTGAAGACTGGAGCTGCTCCTATTCGGCCATCTTGCTCCGCCCCCCGCAGAGGATGTTCTAAGAGGTTTTCGCAGTCGCTTCTCTGGGTATCCCAAACTCTTTGATATTATATAGGTGAGGAAGTATGTATTGCTTACTACCTATTTAAGTTCTTCCTAGTATTCTGGCCCTTTAACAATTTATTCTGTTTTTTCCCCCTCTTTGATTATTTACAGTCGTAATACTTTTAAAAGACATTTTATATCTCTTCCTTGACTTATTCCAAATTCAAATTAATATATAGAATATGTATATTTACAAAATATGTTTACTAAATGAATTATTTTTGAATTATTTGTGAGACTTTCTAAAATAGTTTAAAGTGTCTTGAGTTGTCATAAAACTCAGTTTGAAAGGTGCTGATTTATAGTGACAATATTTGTGACCATGCAGGAAAAGAGGCGCTGGACATTTTAATAAGCAGTTTAATAGAATTTAACTATAGGACATCCAATTACTGACAGAATACAAAGTATCGTAAAGTAACTTGGCCACCTTATGATTAGTAGACATATTTTATAAGTTGGAACACCTTAAGGATTCATAGCATTTGTGTAAAATGTATGGTCATTAACACATCTTAATATATTGATTCTATTGTGGAAGGTCTTGTGACATGGAGTGTTAAACAATTAAAATGGTCAAATGTACTTCCATGTTTATGCAATTTGCATTCATAGGAGGAAAATGGGTAATGCAGAAGGAACATTGGCCTAGAGAAGCTTATTGAAGCAAGGGAATTTGGAGTGAGACAGACACGGTTTGGGATTCTGACTCTTCTAGCCTTGTGAACCTGAATGAATGGGTTCACCTCCCATAGCTTCCCTTTCCTCAATTGTGATATGGGAATAAAAATGCTTACTTACAGAGTGGTGTTGAGGATTAAATGAGATAATGAAAGTAAAATGTCAGTATAGCATCTGAGTCATGGTATGCCCGGTGGAAAAATAACAGCAATCATTATTATTATTATTTTAAAAAATCAGAATTCAAGATTCTACTTGCATTTCAGTTACAAATTCATGATGATCTTGAACAAGTCATAGTTTCTCTCAGGATCTGAGTCTCTTCGTTTGTAAAATGAAGCTAGTAGACTGGATGAATTCCATATTTGATGACTGAGGTTAGGATTCAGTGACTTATGAGTCACATCTGAATTTGTGTCAGAAAATTTATTATTTGAAAAGTTTTATTTTACCCCAGTCATGCACCTGCTTTATAATCATTGAGAATACCTTTAATCCAAAACGATTTAGAGGCTACAATAATGTTGATTCTGAAAGCATGATGGATATCCAGGTGAATTCCATCAGGCAGTTAGAGAAGAAACTTAGGAAAGAGGGCAGAACTAAAAAACATGGGAATTTGACAACACAAATGATATTTAAAGAATGAAAGTGACTAACACTTCCTCAGAAACAAAAATGTATACAGGCAAATTTTACATTTATATATATTTTTCCTAATATTCATAGCAGGGGTAACTCATTAAGAATAACACTACTTATTAATTCCAAAATGTTTATAAAATATTGACTTGGAATATAAAATTTAATAAACAATTTGAATGTCCACATAATTCTGTCATGATAATTAGCAGATTTTTGACGCATTCGGGATAGGTGAGGACAATTACTTTTTGAGATCATGGATGCATTTTCTATGTGTCTCAGCCCAATAGGTTGCCATATTGAGAGCCTGAACGTAGAATACGGCTCAAGACAAAGAAAACTCTAGAAAAGATAAAGCCAGGAACTTAGAGATTCATATTTTTGGCTTATTCACCCTCAGTCACGTCCAGTTGGTTTGAACTAATGATACTTTTCTGCTTATCCGCCTCTACATGTGCTCATTCTCGAGAGATTATGTGGGATAGGGATAGGGCATTTGATTTTGGAACTAGGTTTCCTGGGTTCAGGTAACTTTAGGGAAGTTATTTTACTCTGAATGGTAGGTTCCTCAGGCAGGAATTAGTATTAGTACCTACTATCTAAGGGTTGGTGAGAGTTAAATTAGATAATATAGATATGGAACACTTAGACCAAAATCTGATACACAGTTTGTAAGCATCAACCATTTTTTCCCTCAGTTATTAAAATAAGTTTTGCTTCTCTTAAGCCTAAATTTTAAAAAGTTCTTTAGTTTTAAGGGAAACTAATATGCTCAGTGGATTTGCTCATGTTCGGAATATCAAAAAATTGCAATGAATATGGTTGTTTTTGAATTGACCTGTCAATTTCATCAGCAAGTCAAATTGAATGTACTGTGCAGACACAATTTAAGTTCAAAAGTGCTCCCCAGTGAAAGTTATCAAAGGTGAAGCAATAGTAACACATTCCAGAAGAGGAAAAATGCATCTGTAAAACTGTGTGTGTGTGTATGTGTGTGTGGGTGTGTGTTTTAAACTGTAGTAGGGTGTATGAACATCTAGCGTAATACTGGGAATTTGCTAAGTTATTTTTATTAACATAAAATAAATGTTACTTATAAGTTGAATGCTTTGTAATTGTGTTTATAGAAAAAGATATTTCACAAAAGTTGTCTTCTTTTTCTTACTCTTGAAACTATGACATATGCCTGATGGATATAGATTTTCATTTTAAAAATTAAAGAGCGGCTCAAATGAGTTTAGTTATTTTCTTCGATGATGAAATGCTCCCCGGAGGTGGACCAAGAGAAGTGATAAATCTTTGATGCACCTGTGTAATATATGCAGTACACTGCTGAGAGTATCTGGTTTTGAGGTTTCAGTGGCAGAACACCAACTGCAGGGAATCTGGATATTCTAGTATAGTTCTGACCTTAAATGTATTATCTACTGGAAAGAATAATGCACAGTTTCAAAAATGTTAACATGGTCTCAAGGTGAGTGTTATTTTCCATACTTTAAAAACACTGTACCAAACAGCTTAAAGTGCTAGTGTCCCTTTAATTTTAAAATAGAGGCTTCATTTATTTAGATGACTGCGTTTTGGGTACCCTAAGCAACACCTTAGCAGCTGAAATAATTAATACTCCTAATATTCATTTTGGTGCTGGGAAATGGCCTCTGGGTAAGACAAAGAGGTCTGGACTGATGACACAATGGAATGTGAATGGCTTTTTCCCTATGGTTCTACGCATGTGTCCTCCAGCTTCCCCAACTTTCTTAGCGCTTCAGAATGAAGAGGAAAACGGGGAAAGGTTAGGAAGGCAGAAAATAAGAGATAGGGCAGAACAGCCCTTTGAAGAGTTTGCTCATCCTCAAAAGTAAAGACATAGAGTTGAAGTTCTCCCAAGAATAGCAGAGTCCCTTCCCTTCCTTCCATCCTATGCACACGCAAAGATCAAGAGCAGAAGTAGCTTTCATGCCAAGATACAAGCCAAACACCCAGGTCACTTATAGACATACACAAGTTTACTCTGTGAGGGTCCTTGGGTGTGGGCTAGCAATATCTGCACATTCTTCATGCAAATGATGAAATATAAAGGATGTTTTGAACCCATAAACATAACACATCTTATGAACCATATGTATTGAAAGTATTTTAGTTTATCATGATCAACCACAAAGTTGTCTCTTTTATTTAACACTTTCCTTTTAATTTGACACTTCTAGTATTTACTGTGTGTACAAGTACAAGCATCTATAATGCTTAGAGATGGATTTAATTTCATGTCCTCAAGTTGTTTTCAGAAGACAGTCTTTACTACATAATGCAAAATGTACAAAATAGTTTACAAACTCTACTTTTGTCATATATTGGCAGGCTCTTTAACAACTAGAAAGACAAGATGTTGTAAAATTGACTCATTTGTTCATTATACATACCACATAGAGAACAAAGTAAAATGCACAGAACATTTAGGATAAGACAGCCCATCTTGGCTTACTGTAAAATGGCTGCTATGGAGCCCTTTCCTCTTCTTTCTTCTGCCTTGTTTCCTGAACCAGTGCACACATACAATGTATGCTGCTCAAAAAGGTGATTTGGTTATTTCATTTCCAAAAGACAAATGTCATATGAATTTTATCAAGGATATTTATAAAATATGCTCTTTTATTATCACTACCTTAAACATGTATAAGGCATTCCAGAACATCCATAGAGACTCAATATTTCAAAAAAGTACTTAACATTGTTAACTAGTTGTACACTTATTAGGAATAAAATGCATATACAGAACAATGAGTATAATAAGAAAATATCTTCAAAATATGACCAGTTTGGCATAGGATTATAGAGAACGATACAATTCATTTTTGTGGACTTCTGCTCCATCTCCTCTAAAACCCCCTGAGTGAACAAGGACTTATATGGCTCTTGGTGTCACTTCTAGAGGTGATCTCACAATTCCATATCCAAAAGTCGAAAGTCATTTTCAGAAGACATTTCTTTCCTATGATTTCTTCTTTCTTCCTCTTTTTAAATAATAAATTTACAAGATATGGGATTTTCTAGCATACCTTAGAACTTCTTTACAAGGCCAAGACATAGCAAAATAAGTTTTCCTCTCAAAAAATGGGGGGAAACTTGAATGTGGCTCTTTCATATTCTACAGGCATACTTTGATTTATTGTACTTTGCAGTTTATGCATTTTTACAAATTGAGGAGCTGTGGCAACCCTACATCAAGGAAATCTATCAGTGTCAATTTTCCAATGGCATGTGCTCACTCAGTGTTTTGATTTCACATTTTGTTAATTCTCACAATACTTCAAACTTCTTTATTGTAATATCTGGTACAGTGATCTGTTTACAGGAGTTTTTGATGTTACTGTTGTAATTGTTTGGGGGCACTATGAACCCTATCTCTGGTTGAGAAATTTTGTGTGTGTTCTGACTGCTTCAGCAACCTACTGTTCCCCCATTGCTTTCCCTTTTTTCAGGCTTTCATAGTCCCTGAGCCACAATAATATTGTAATTTGGTCAATTAATAACCCTACAATGACCTCTGAATGTTCAAGTGAAAGGAAGAGTCATGTATCTCTCACTTTAAATCAAAAACTAGAAAACCTGATACACAGTTTATAAGTATCAACCATTTTTTCCCTCAGTTATTAAAATAAGTTTTGCTTCTCTCAAGCCTAAATTTTAAAAAGTTCTTTAGTTTTAAGGGAAACTAATATGCTCAGTGGATTTGCTCATGTTCGGAATATTAAAAAATTGCAATGAATATGGTTGTTTTCCTCACCTCAGTGAGGAAGGTACATGGAAATCTGATGTAGGCTGAAAGGTAGGCCTCTTGTGCCAAACAGAGAGCCAAGCCATAGATGCAAAGGGAAAATTATTGAAAATTAAAAGTGCTACTCAAAGGAACAGGCAAATGATAAGCAAGTGAACCATGCTTACCTGCTGATATGGAGAAAGTCTGAGTAGTCTGGATAGAAGATCAAACAAGCCACAACGTTCCCTTAAGGCAAAGCCTAATCAAGAGTAAGACCCTAATTCTCTCCAGATTCTTGAGGGCTGATAGAGGTGAGGAAGCTGCTGAAGACAGTAACTAGTAGAAGTTACTTCATGAAGTTTAAGTAAAGAAGTCATCTACATAATAGAAAGCACAAGGTGAAGCAGTAAGTGCTGATGTACAGACTGCAGCAAGTTATCTAGAAGATCTAGCCAGGAGCATTGATCAAGGTGGATACACTAAAGATTAGATTTTCAATGTAGAAGAAGATGCCATCTAGGACTTTTTTTTTTTTTTAATCTATGAGAAAAAGTCAATACCTGGCTTCAGAGCTTCAAAGGACAAGTTGACCTCCTTGTTAGGGGCTAATGCAGCTGGTGACTTTAAGTGAAAGCTATGCTCATTGACCATTCTGAAAATCATAGGGCCCTTAAGAATTATGCTAAATCTCCTCTGCCTGTGCTCTATAAATGGAATAACAAAGCCTGGATGACAGCACATCTGCTTACAGCAATGTTTACTGCATACTTTAAGCCCACTATTGAAACCTACTGCCCAGAAGAAAAGGTTTCTTTCAAAGTTTGACTGCTCTTTGACAATGTACCTGGTCCCTCAAGAGCTCTGATGGAAGTGTACGAAGTGATTAATGCTGTTTTCGTATCTGCTAACACAGCATCCATTCCGCAACCCATGAATCAAGGAGTGATTTTGACTTTCAAACCTGGTTGTTACAAAAGTATATTTCATAAAGCTATAGCTCCCATACATAGTGACTTCTCTGATGGATCTGGGAAAAGTACATTGAAAACATTCTAGAAAAAATTCGTAATTCTAGATGCCATTAAAAACAATCATGATTCATGGAAATAAGTCAATATATCATGGGAGGAGGGCAAAATAGTCTTAGAAGAAATTGATATCATCTCTTATAAATGTCTTTGAGGGATTCAAGATTTCAGGGGAAGAAGTAACTGCAGATGTGGTAGAACTAGCAAGCGAACGAGAATTAGGAGTAGAGTCTGAAGATGTGACTGGATTGCTGCAATATCATTTTCAAGCTTGAAGAGATGAGGAGTTGCTTCTTATGGATGGGCAAAGAAAGTGGTTTCTTGACATGGAATCTATTTTTTATGAAGATGCTGTGAACATTGTTGATGTCAACAAAGATATAATTTCATATAAACTCAGTTGATAAAGCAGTGCCAAGATTTGAGAGGATTGAACTCCAATTTTGAAAAGTTTTTCTGTAGGTAAAATGCTATCAAACAGCATCACATACTACAGAGAAATCTTCTGTGAAAGGAAGAGTCAATCAATGCAGCAAACTTCATTGTTGTCTTATTTTAATACATTGCCACAGCCACCCCAGCCTTTAGCAACCACCACCCAGATGATTCAGCTTCCATCAGCATGGAGGCAGGAACTTCCCCAGCAGAAAGATAACTTGCTGAAGCTCATGCTGAAAGCATTTTTAGCAAGAAAGTATTTTTAAATTCAGGTATGTACATTGTTTTTCTGATATAATGCTATCACACACTAATATAGTACAGTGTAAACATAACTGATATGCACACTGGGAAACCAAAAATTTCATGTGTCTCACTTTATTGTGGTAGTCTAGAACAAAACGTGCAATATCTCTGAGGTATTTGTATATAACCTGGTCTTCTATTAATGGCTACTTACTTTTCCCAAAGGATGGCAGACACATCCTGTTGGCCAAATGTGGCAGCACATTGTTCTACCGTTTCTCTCTTCTGACATCAAGGTCTGGTGCTGATTACTCTAACCAACTTTTCTAGCCTCAGCTCATTTTCCAAGTCCCTTAAGGGACAGTATGGAGTGGCATCTTGTTCACTAGGGACACAGTGATCACCTCAGATCTGGGATCTGCACAGCTCTTTAGCCTGCGGCCGAATAGCTTGAGCTCGAGTCCACACTGGCCCACTCTTTCAACTCCTGATGCCCCTCTTGGGTTGGGGTTGCCGTGTTCCTCCCAGCCTTCCATGCCCTTCACACAGTGGTGGTGTTTACTCTGGGCATGGTGGGGGCTCAGCTGTGACCTGCAGAGCTGGGGCCCAGTGGGTCTGGCTTGGAGAGCTCACAGGCAGGATAGGGATTGCCACTATCAGGGCCTAAGCCTGGCCCTGTGCCTGACAGTACTCAGCTCACCCACCAGCCTGAGAGCTAGGGGCCTAGAGGGTGCCGGCCGAGCTCTATGTCTTACCATGCTCTCTGCTAGAATTCACACCTTTATTTTCATACTTAATTTTTCCTCTGATTAACATTTTATGATGGAAAGTATCTTTAGGTCCTGATCATATATTTTTTTCTGCTGTAAGCTGTTACTAATATTGAGGTACTTTATAAATACTTTTAGATTCATTATTGATTTATTGCTTTGCTTGAATCCCACTTAAGACCTTGCCCCTGGTTCAAACACTGCACACTTTTTAAAACAGGTAGATGATGACATCTTTTCCTGGGTTTCTTGTCTTCTCTCCTCCTTTTACCTCAGTTTCCACCTCTGTCCTTTCATTTCTATTCTTCTCTGGCTTTCCTCTGCTTTTTTCACTCCTCTCATTTCTCTGTTGGCATTATTGTTATTCTTTGTTCCAACTGACCCTTTTGATAGGATTGTTTTCTCTCTTCCTCCTTTTATGTCTCATTTTTTGATATTGCAATATAGAAAGAAATGCAGACAAGAATTACTTACTGGGATTTTTTATAAAGCACCCCTGCTTTTTATTCTTTGCTGGTGATTCATTACTTGAAAATATTGACATCAATTTCGAGAAATTTATAAAAGTCTGCAGTCAATACAACAAATTTCAAATAAACCTACAGTAGTTTGGGTAAGAAAGTACCCAATTTACTACTTTTTTTCTTTTCTTGTAAATCACAACAGCGAATGTTTGAAACAAGGCTGCATCAGGGCACTGTAAGAAATCAGCCTATGTAAATGAGTTTATTTCCTCAGAGCCCTTCATACTAGTGACTCAGGTTGGTGAGAACTCGCTGAACTGTTTAGTTCTTAGTGGGAGAGCACTACCTCCTTATATCAAAATTGCCACAATAATGCCTCCTTTTAGTTCTGTTAACCATAGGAAAATACACCTGGGAATATGTAAGAGACCAATGACTTTGAACTAAGATTTTATAATTCCATGCTTTTTAAAGAGATCAAAGTATCAGGAAGGCTGATGTCTCATATCCTCTAATATTGCTGTGATAGCAATTATGCATAGTATGCCCCAAATCATGTAATTTTCTTGTCAGATATTTAATTTAGAGAAGACTGTTACAGGTGGTAACCACTTTAAAAATTACCACTGTGCTCAAACCATATAAAAATTGAGTCAAGGCCGGGCACAGTAGCTCACACCTGTAATCCCAGCACTTTGGGAGGCCGAGGCGGGTGGATCATGAGGTCAGACCAGCCTGACCAACATGGTGAAACCCCGTCTCTACTCAAAATACAAAAATTAACCAGGCATGGTGGCATGCGCCTGTAATCCCAGCTACTCAGGAGGCTAAAGCAGGAAAATTGCTTCAATTGGGTTGCAGTGAGGCCGAGATTGCACCACAGCACTCCAGCCTGGGCGACAGAGCAAGACTGTCTCAAAAAAAAAAAAAAAAAGAGTCAAAATATCTTAAAGACTTACATGTAAGATCTGGAGCCATAAAGCTCTTACAAAAAAAAGTATAAATTTTTGTGATGTTGGATTAGGCAATGGTTTCTTAGACACGCCACCAAAAAGCATAAGAAATAAAAGGAAAAAATAGATAAATGGGACATTGAAATAAAAAACTTCATGTTTCAAAGGAAGCCACCAAGAATGTGAAAGAACAACTCACAGAACAGGAGAAGATATTTGCAAATCACATATCTGATAAGACATCTGTAGCTAAAATATAAAGAACTATTACAACTCAATAAAAGACAACCCAATTAAAAATGGATAAAGGATTTGAACAGGCATTTCTCCAAAGAAAAATATAGAAATGGCCAATGAGAACCTGAAAAGATGCTCGACACCATTAGTCACCAGGGAGCTGAAAATCAAAACCATAATTAGATACCACTTCACACCCACCAGGATGGCTGTTATAAAAAAGATAGATAACGAGTTTTGGCAATGATGTGGAAAATTGGAAATGTCCTACATTGCTGGCAGGAATGGAAGATGGTATAGCCACTTTGAAAAACAGTCTGGCAGTTTCTCAAACAGTTAAGTAAAGTTACCATATATTCCACCAGTTCTACTCTTAGCTATGCACCTAAGAGAAATGAAACCACACATACACACAAAAACTTGTATATGAATATTCATGACAGCATCATTTATATTAGCCAAAAAGTGGAAACAAGTCAAATATCCATCAACTGATGAACAGGTAAATAAAATGTGGCATACCCATACAATGGAATATTATTTGGCAATAAAAATAAAAAAGTACTCATAGATGTTACACCATTGATAACCCTTGAAAGCATGATGCTAAGTGAAAGCAAACAGTCGCAAAGGACCACCTATTATGAGTCCATTTATATGGAATATCCAGAATGGGTGCATCCATAAAGAGAAAAAGTAAATTAGTGATCGCCTGGGGTTGGGTGGTGAAGGGAGGGGAATGGGATAATTGAAGAGTGGTGTGTAGGGAATAGGGCTTCTTTTTAGAGTAATAAAAATGTTCTAAAATTGGTTATGTTGATAGATGAGCTGTGCTATGTATATATTAAAAGCCATTGAATTGTTCATTTTAAATAGGTGAATTGTGTGACATGTGAAGTATATCTCGATAAAGCTGTTACCAAAATAAAACAAAAGTTCTTTCTTGATTAGAGGAATAAAACCTAAGGAAGATCTTCAGAAATACCAAAAGTGATATGAAGAAATGAGGTGACACAAAGGTTCTTTGTTCCATGCCAAAATTATATAAACACTGGAAAAAGCATAATTTTAAAAATTCCTATACCAAGAAAGGCTGAAACTAAGAGAAATCACCAAGTTTTATAAACAAAGAAGAAACTCAGTGAAGAGAGCTCAGGAAGTATCAAAACTTGACATGAGAAATCAATACTGGATGCTGAAGCCTGGTTTGGAATTGGAGCCAAGCTCCCTGAACAAATCTCAGAGCTGGGAGTCTGCTTGGCTCACAAACAAAGTACTAAAAACTTTCCACAGCCTTGGGAAGCTGAAAGAAAACTGGTTATTTGTCCAGGGCTGTGGGTTGGCAAGACCGCACCTGGGCCCTGTACCAGAGTAGGCTCTGAATTTACACTATGCTCACAGTAGTGTGCTGGAATCGCAAGCAGAGAAAATAATGCCAAAATTGGCCTATAACCTCTAACGTATATGGGATCTCAGCAGAAGGAACCACTGATTGTACTATAGAAATGGTTTCTTGTAGGAATGGTTTCATGCAAAACAACTGCCAAAACAAAAACACAACAGCTCATAGTAAAAAAATTGCAATATCAGAAAATGAATCAGCCTGAAGTAGAATCAGCAAATAATCAAGTCTAGAAATATAGAATAATCTGAGACATTAAAAACTAAACTTGATATTTTAAAAGGTTTAGACTTAAAGCTCTATAGGCATATAGATATATAGGTATGTATACATAGGTATATATGTATGTAAGTATCGACTTAAAGGTTCATAGGCAGTTAGGAAGAATTAAAATGAAATTTCTAGAAATAAAATTATGAATAGATTGGATAAACAATGGACCAGACAGCTAATTAAATAATTAGTGAGTTTGAAGTTAATTATAAAGAAATCACTCATGATGGAATACATAGGTATAGAAATATGGAAACAGAGAAGTCAAGGATAGAATGAAAAAAAAAATCTAAAGCAGAAATTCCAGAATAAGAGTATGGAAAGAATGAAGGAGAGGCAATAGCCAAGTAGGTAACTGTGTATAGTAGAGAAGTGAATCCCCAGACTGAAGGAACAACTAGGCCCACTTAGAAACATCACAGTGAAACTGTGAAATGGATAGGAATGAAATGGAAAGGAAATCTTTAAAGATACTGATATCCTGGACATAGTGGCTCATACCTGTAATCCCAACACTTTGGGAGGCTGAGGCAGGAGGATTGCCTGAGGCCAGGTATTCAAGAACAGCCTGGAAAACATAACAAGTCTTTGTCTCTACAAAAAAAAAAAAAAAAAAAAAACCACACATGGCAAGATAAAGTAACTTAACCAAGTATATATTTGTATATGTTTATATAATAATTGAAAAATGATATACCAGGTAAATTAGAACAAAAAGAAAAAATGGTGGTATAGTAAATTAATAGATAAAATAGAATTTATAGTTAACCATTGGTAAAGATAAAGAGAAATATTAATAAAGATATTCGTCAAAATATGCATTAAGAACCAAAATGAATTTACAAAGCCAAACATTAACAAAATAAGATGAAATGAAATTATCCAAATAGGAGATGTTAACACATCACCTCAGAAATTAGTAAATTAATCAGATGAAAATATTTAGAAAAAATATAGAAGACTTCAGTAAC